>NC_141879.1:13348333-13499848 GCF_056163025.1 Triticum urartu
CTGTAGCGTTTGACCATGGGATCTAGCCCTTTGACTTTGCACGGACGGGCTTTGACCAGCGGACCTCCCCACCCGGTTGTGTTAGGTCAGACCATAGGAACACTTTGGAGAAACATCCGGGCCAGACCCACAACAAGATCCCCTCCGTGTAGACCCGACACGTCCGTTTCCCCCCTCCAGGTGACGGCAACTGCACCGTCCGTGAGGGGGGGGCACACCCCGGAGACGCGTGACGGGCGTTTGCAACCGCCACAACACTTCCAGACTTGTGAGAGGCCGCCTACGCAAGATTTGGCGGCATGCTAGCCCCCGGAGGCCGCCGGCCACAGCCGTAGACGCGCGAAGGGCAATCCGCGTAGAGGGAATTTTTCGGAGACTTCTCCATCACCAAAAATTATGAAAAAATAACATCATTCCTATAGCACATGTGCCCGCGTCGTGCAAAAAAAATTATGATTTTATCGCGCTCCGAGTATTTAGTAATATTGACGCCGCATCGTTACCGCAGAACGTCTACTGCCGTGTCATCGCCGTCCGTGAGGGGGGGCCACGCCCCGGAGACGCATCCCGCCTCTTCGGACATGCCACCACACCACCCCGCATGTATGAGGGCCCGGTGCGACGCTCCGGTGGCATTGCTACCCCCAGTGCCCCCGTCCCGCCTAACCCTGTAGCGTTTGACCACGGGATCTAGCCCTTTGACTTTGCACTGACGGGCTTTGACCAGTGGACCTCCCCACCCGGTTGTGTTAGGTCAGCCCATAGGAACACTTTGGAGCAACATCCGGGCCAGACCCACAGCAAGATCCCCTCCGTGTAGACCCCACGCGTCCGTTTCCCCCCTCCAGGTGCCGACAGCAAGGCCGTAGGCATAGATGGCAACCACTTTTTTTCGAAAAAATAGTCCCACCTCGCCCAGGGACAAGCAATTTGACCTGTTTAAATAGTTCACTAATCCATACGTTATAAGTTCCACCCATAGCCCCACCCATAGCTACACCCCGACCCAACCCAACACTAGATTCCCTCCGGTTCCACCGCACCCGCACCATCCCCCATCTAAGTGACAGCTGCTCTGCCTTCCGTGGAGGGGGGGCCACACCACGGAGCCCCAAGACGGGCGTCTACGACCCAACCCAACACTAGATTCCCTCCGGTTCCACCGCACCCACACCATCCCCTCCTCCAAGTGACGGCGGCTCTGCCTTCCGTGGAGGGGGCCAAACCACGGAGCCGCAAGACGGGCGTCTACGTATGCCAGAACACTTTCACACATGCATCGGGACCCGTGCGATGTTTCGGTGGCATAGCTACACCCCGAAGGCCACCCCGAATCCCAGTTGACCAGTAGATCAAGCCCTTTGACTTTCGCCGGACGGGCTTTGACCGGTGGACTCTTCCACCTGGTTGCGATAGGTCAGCCCATAGCAACATCCCCGAACACGGACTGGACCCAATCCAACACTAGATTCCCTCCGGTTCCACCGCACCCGCACCATCCCCCCCTCTAAGTGACGGCTGCTCTGCCTTCCGTGGAAGGGGGCCACACCACGGAGCCCCAAGACGGGCGTCTACGCATTCCAGAACACTTTCACACATGCATCGGGACCCGTGCGATGTTTCGGTGGCATAGCTACACCCCGAAGGCCACCCCGAATCCCAGTTGACCAGTAGATCTAGCCCTTTGACTTTCGCTGGACGGGCTTTGACCGGTGGACTCTTCCACCTGGTTGTGATAGGTCAGCCCATAGCAACATCCCCGAACACGGTCTGGACCCAACCCAACACTAGATTCCCTCCGGTTCCACCGCACCCGCACCATCCCCCCTCTAAGTGACGGCTGTTGTGCCTTCCGTGGAGGGGGGCCACACCACGAAGCCCCAAGACGGGCGTCTACACATGCAGAACACTTCCACACATGCATCGGGACCCGTGCGATGTTTCGGTGGCATAGCTACACCACGAAGGCCACCCCGAATCCCAGTTGACCAGTAGATCAAGCCCTTTGACTTTCGCCGGACGGGCTTTGACCGGTGGACTCTTCCACCTGGTTGCGATAGGTCAGCCCATAGCAACATCCCCGAATATGGTCTGGACCCAAAACAACACTAGATTCCCTCCGGTTCCACCGCACCGGCACCATCCCCCCCTCTAAGTGACGGCTGCTCTGCCTTCCGTGGAAGGGGGCCACACCGCGGAGCCCCAAGACGGGCATCTACGCATTCCAGAACACTTTCACACATGCATCGGGACCCGTGCGATGTTTCGGTGGCATAGCTACACCCCGAATCCCAGTTGACCAGTAGATCTAGCCCTTTGACTTTCGCTGGACGGGCTTTGACCGGTGGACTCTTCCACCTGGTTGTGATAGGTCAGCCCATAGCAACATCCCCGAACACGGTCTGGACCCAACCCAACACTAGATTCCCTCCAGTTCCACCGCACCCGCACCATCCCCCCTCTAAGTGACGGCTGCTCTGCCTTCCGTGGAGGGGGGCCACACCACGGAGCCCCAAGACGGGCGTCTACGCATGCCAGAACACTTTCACACATGCATCGGGACCCGTGGGATGTTTCGGTGGCATAGCTATAACCCGAAGGCCACCCCGAATCCCAGTTGACCAGTAGATCTAGCCCTTTGACTTTCGTCGGACGGGCTTTGACCGGTGGACTCTTCCACCTGGTTGCGATAGGTCAGCCCATAGGAACATCCCCGAACACAGTCTGGACCCAACCCAACACTAGATTCCCTCCGGTTCCACCGCACCCGCACCATCCCCCCCTCTAACTGACGGCTGCTCTGCCTTCCGTGGAGGGGGGCCACACCACGGAGCCCCAAGACGGGTGTCTACGCATGCCAGAACACTTTCACACATGCATCGCGACCCATGCGATGTTTCGGTGGCATAGCTACACACCGAAGGCCACCCCGAATCCCAGTTGACCGGTAGATCTAGCCCTTTGACTTTCGCCGGATGGGCTTTGACCGGTGGACTCTTCCACCTGGTTGTGATAGGTCAGCCCATAGCAACATCCCCGAACACGGTTTGGACCCAACCCAACACTAGATTCCCTCCGGTTCCATCGCACCCGCACCATCCCCCCCTCTAAGTGACGGTTGCTCTGCCTTCCGTGGAGGGGGGGCACACCACGGAGCCCCAAGACGGGCGTCTACGCATGCCAGAACACTTTCACACATGCATCGGGACCCGTGCGATGTTTCGGTGGCATAGCTACACCCCGAAGGCCACCGCGAATCCCAGTTGACCAGTAGATCTAGCCCTTTGACTTTCGCCGGACGGGCTTTGACCGGTGGACTCTTCCACCTGGTTGCGATAAGTCAGCCCATAGGAACATTCCCGAACATGGTCTGGACCCAACCCAACACTAGATTCCCTCCGGTTCCACCGCACCCGCACCATCCCCCCTCTAAGTGACGGCTGCTCTGCCTTCCGTGGAGGGGGGGCACACCACGGAGCCCCAAGACGGACGTCTACACATGCCAGAACACTTTCACACATGCATCGGGACCCGTGCGATGTTTCGGTGGCATAGCTATACCCCGAAGGCCACCCCGAATCCCAGTTGACCAGTAGATCTAGCCCTTTGACTTTCGTCGGACGGGCTTTGACCGGTGGACTCTTCGACCTGGTTGCGATAGGTCAGCCCATAGGAACATCCCCGAACACAGTCTGGACCCAACCCAACACTAGATTCCCTCCGGTTCCACCGCACCCGCACCATCCCCCTCTCTAACTGACGGCTGCTCTACCTTCCGTGGAGGGGGGCCACACCACGGAGCCCCAAGACGGGTGTCTACGCATGCCAGAACACTTTCACACATGCATCGCGACCCATGCGATGTTTCGGTGGCATAACTACACCCCGAAGGCCAGCCCGAATCCCAGTTGACCAGTAGATCTAGACCTTTGACTTTCGCCGGACGGGCTTTGACCGGTGGACTATTCCACCTGGTTGCGATAGGTCAGCCCATAGCAACATCCCCGAACACGGTTTGGACCCAACCCAACACTAGATTCCCTCCGGTTCCACCGCACCCGCACCATCCCCCCTCCAAGTGACGGCGGCTCTGCCTTCCGTGGAGGGGGCCACACCATGGAGCGCCAAGACGGGCGTCTACGCATGCCAGAACACTTTCACACATGCATCGGGACCCATGCGATGTTTCGGTAGCATAGCTACACCCCGAAGGCCACCCCGAATCCCCCCTCTAACCAGATTCCCTCCATGTCGATCGTTTCCCCCCTCTGTGACACGGCGGCAGTGACGTCCGTGAGGGGGGCAATCGATATACCATCGGGGCATGTTTTTTGTTTAGATAAGGCACATTTATGTTGTGAAAAAAATACAAAATAATAAATATATAAACTAAAAATAAAAAAATAAAGGTATGCCGACGGCAAGGCCGTCGGCATAGCTGCGCACACGGAGCTACGATCCCACGGATCGATGACATGGCATTGCACGCGGATTGATGACGTGGCAGATAGCATGGGCTAGGACTATGCCGACGGCTATGCCGTCGGCATATCTCTGCCACACCACAGGCCATCACTCCCTCGGATCGATGGCGTGTCGACGGCGCGGATCGGTGATGTTAGCAATTCTATGCCGACGGCCTAGCCGTCGGCATAGTTATGCCGACGGCCGCCGTTATCCCCCGTCGGCGTAGTTTTGACGCCGTCAAATGGTCGCCGCTAATCGGGTAGGTGGGCCCTTTCTATGCCGACGGCCTCTTCTATGCCGACGGTCCCGTAGGCGTACGGCGAGCTGTCCCGACGGCCGTAATATGCCGACGGCTATTCTACGCCTACGGCCTGCCCTTGGCCGTCGGCATATGTCCATTTATGCCGACGGGCGCCGTCGGCATAGATGAGGCCGTCGGCAACTAGATAATTTCTGGTAGTGAAGTTTGCTCAATCATTAGATGAGGGACGTCATGTTTGGTTTGGCGCTCCCACGATCTGTTTTGTATCCCACATCATGTGAACTTTAATTAATATAAAGCTTGGTTTATAACCCCTTAAAAAAAGAAACCAAAAGAGAAGAAATGACAGCAAGGTCCAAGGTCCGGACATGTGCGTATGTGCCTGCCATCGGCGTAGCCACATGGCCGTTGTCGCCGGGTCAACTCTTTGAGTCTGAGTCTCCTAGATCCACAAAAATTCAAAATAAGTATAGGAGAGGACGTGGAAATAATACCGAGATGGGTCTGTATGCTCGTATATATACGGGTCGCTAGGGCCTGTCGCTGATACACGTCTCGGCATAGCTTGATATAACCGTGACAATGGCAGCTCGTACTTCACTTCTTCTACTCCTCCTATTGCTGGCGCCGCCGGACTCGTCCGCCGTGTCGGTGGCCGGGCTGATTCCGAAGCTCAAATTCTTTGAAAAATCTATCTCGGCCATTGAGGAAGTCGCCGGCTATTACCTGGAGGAAAAGGAGGAGGAGGGCGTCAAGGACGTCTCCGGCGAGCAAAGCAGTGGGGGTAGCTCGGCGGCCGACAGCTACGTACGGCGCCTTGATCTCCGACCTCCCCGTCGGGACATCGCCGCCGCAGGTCCTCCCCTTTGTCATGGACATCACTACCGACCTAGTTTGGGCACAGTGCGGCAAGCCCGGGCCCACATATGCGCCCACAAGTATTTTTTTAAAATACTTGTCTAACATTTTTTCAATGCTTGATTAACATTTTTATATACATGATCAAAAAATATCATCATCTTTTAATACATGCTCAACATTTTTTCTATACACATTTAATGTTGTTCAAATGCTTGATCAACATTTGCAAATACTTGTTCAACATTTTACAAATGTTCAATTAACATTTTTATGTACATGATCAAAAAATTTCATAATTTTATAATTACGTGGTCAAGATTTTTTTCTATAGAAATTTAACATTTTGAAAATGCTTGATCATCATTTTTCAAATACTTGTTTAACATTTTTTTCAAATGCTTTATTAACATCATTGTATACATGATAAAAATAATTCCTCAGTTTTAAATACATGGTCAGCATTTTTTCTATGCACATTTAACATTTTTCAAATACTTTATCAACATTTTTTCAAATAATTGATTAATATTTTAATATACATGATAAAAAATTCATCATTTTTTAAATACATGATCAATATTTTTTCTATAGACATTTAGCAAATTTCAAATGCTTGATCAACATTCGAGCTTCGATGTTTTTTTTGTACCGAGTTCCTCGCATGTTATCTAAGAGCATCTCCAACAGCCGCCCTATATAAGCGATGCGCCAGAAATTTGTGGTTTTTAGCGCGCGCGCAATCGCTCAGCGAGCTCCAGTGGACGCGCAATAACCGCACACCCGGCATAAACAGTTCAGCGCACGGTCCGAAATGTCATCGCACGCTGTTTATGTGATGCGCCCGCTACCGCGTGCCGCACACTCGAGCGCCCGCTCGCGACTTTCACCTACCCTGACCCAGGCACTGGCGCCGCCGCCCGCACCACCCCATTTGTTCCGGCGACCGTTCAGGCGCTTCCCCGGCCTATCCCCGCGCCGCCGCTTCCTCCTTCTCCCTCCAGTCGCCGCCGCCCCTCGCCGTGCCATTCCTCCGGCGGACAGTGCCCGGCCGCCCACTGCCGCTCGTCGGCCACAAGGTGTTCGACAAAACGCTTGCAAGGTATGTATTGGTTCAACTTCACATTTTTTTACATGAATTTGGTGCATGTTGTTTGTAGTTTTTATAGCCTAGTTTAAATTGAACATTGTAGATGAGTTCGTCATATGATTCTTCCAAAGAAGAATTTGATATTGAAGAGGAGAAGGATCTTGCAATGATCCTAGATATGCACATCAATAAAAAACCGAAGTACGGTGGTTCGGTTATTGGTCGGCAGAAAATTTGGAGGGATATGATCGATGTCCTCAACAGATTGACCAGGCACTATTTTGCGGATAATTCCGTGTACCCCGAGTCGTACTTCCGGCGAAGGTTTAGGATGAACACCGAGTTGTTCAGGCGCATTGCAGAGAAACTAGCGAGCCATGACCGGTTTTTCAGTAAAGGAGGAATGCTGCCGGAGAGCTCGGGCATAGCACCTTTCAGAAGGTGACAGCCGCTTTGCGTATGTTGGCATACAATATTCCGGCTGATCTAGTTGATGACCACTTAGCCATGGGTGAGAGTCAAGCCACCATGTGTGTCAAGCGCTTCGTAGTCGGAATTGTGCAAGTGTTTGGCCAGGAGTGTTTGAGATCTCCCAATGTTGAAGACGCCGCAAGGCTATTGGAGATGAACAAAGCTCGCGGCTTCCCAAGTATGCTTGGCTCAATAGATTGCATGCATTGGAGTTGGAAGAATTGTCCTAAGGCATGGCTCAATAGATTGATTGTGTTTGATGTTGTATTGTTGAACTATTTGGTCTATTGCAATATAAACTATTTGTTTGAGTTGTAATAATGAAATTGAACGATTTATTGTTGATTTGTTTTGTTTGTGTTCGATCCTCTTGGTTGTGTTTGGAGTGCATATGTTGTTTGTGCGAGAGCGCACGCACAGTTTTTTGCAGCGGCTACTGGAGCGGCTCGCGCGCACTAAACTTTGAAGCGGCTGCTGAAGCAGGCGCTCCTCACCGCGCAAAAACTCGCGAACAGCGCGGTGCAAACGCTTTTTTAGCGCGCTGCGCAGAGATGCTATAAGCGCAAAAGTTTGTAAGCGGCAGTCCCCATCTCCTGTTTGCCCTGTCATCGCTTACCACTGAGTCGACTGAGCTGAAATGAAATTCGGTTGCATGAAGAATAAAAAACTGAGTTTATTTAAATTTTAAGAAGATTGACCTAGAACAAGATTAGGGAGGTCTATTTTGTGGGAAGGAGGAGGGCTTGTGGTTAAATTCTCATTAAACTAGATTTTAACCCACACACACGAACACCTGCACCCAGGCCCTCTCTATGTAGCCATCCATTCTGTGCATCGCGATTCATGCAAATACATATCTTTTTTTTGTTTCTCTCGCATAAAACATGTTTTGAAGTTCAAACCTTTGCAGCGTAGCCGAGTTTTCTATCTAGAATCTAGGATAAATCTTTCAGATTACAATCTGAAAGATTTATCCTAGATTCTAGATAGAAAGATTTGCCACGCTGCAAAGGTTTGAACTTCAAGACATGTTCTATGTGAGAGAAACGAAAAAGAGAAAATTTTATATACAAAGTTAGTTGTGTTGCACATATCTTAAAGCAATATTGGACAGCCAGGATAGCAGGGCCCGGGTGCAGATGTTCTAAAAATCCACCTACTGAGGCCAGGCCACCAGAGAACAGATGTCCAAGTAGGGTACAATCACAAAAGGCAAGCGCACCAAAAGAGAAGAAATGACAGAAAGGTCCCTAGGGTTTCCCTGAAACGAGGAAAGACACCAACCGGACATGTGCGGATGTGCCTGCAATCGGCGTGGCCACATGGCCATTGTCGCTGGGTCAACTCTTTGAGTCCGAGTCTCCGAGATCCACCAAAAATTCAAAATAAGTATGTCGGAAACTTCTTTGGCCGGAGTATAGCTATAGGGTGTGGAGACAGAAAAAAGAGGACGTACGAGGAAATAATATGGAGATGTGTCTGTAACTCCGTATGCTCGTATATATATGGGTCGCTAGGGCCTGTTGCTGATACGCATCGGCCTAGCTAGCTTGGTATAACCGTAACAATGGCGGCTCGTACTTCTCTTCTACTCCTCCTCCTGCTGCTGGCGCCGCCGGACTCGTCCACTGCGTCGGTGGCCGGGCTGATTCCCAAGCTCAAATTCTTTGAAAAATCTATCTCGGCCATCGAGGAAGTCGCCGGCTATTACCTGGAGGAAAAGAAGGAGGAGGGCGTCAAGGACGTCTCCGGCGAGCAGAGCAGCGCCGACGACCGCCAGCTGGGCAGCTCGGCGGCGGACAGCTACGGCGCCTTGATCTTCGACCTCCCCATCGGGTCATCGCCGCCACAGGTCCTCCCCTTTGTCATGGACATCACCACCGACCTCGTCTGGGCGCAATGCGGCAAGCCCGGGCCCACATATGCGCCCACCTTCCGGCCGAACCGCTCCGACTCCTTCGCCCCGATCGGCTGCGCCGACCCGGCATGCACCCGCCTGATGCCCAAGTACAAATGCGCCGGCCCCGGCGACCGCTGCGGTGGCACGTCGGCCTTCCTCGCCACCGACACGTTCACCTTCGGGGCCACGCCCGCCAAAGGCATGGTGTTCGGCTGCATCGGCAAGGTCCCGGAGCGGAACCTCAACAGCTCATTCGGCTCCGCGGGCTTCAGCAGGGGGCCTCTCTCGCTTGTGTCGCAGCTCCAGATCTCCAGATTCTCCTACTTCATCGACGACGGTGGCGGCGACAAGAGCTTCGTCAGCTTCAGCGTCGGAGACGACGCGGCGCCGGCCAAGGATAAGGGCAGCCGGAGCACGCCGTTGCTCAAGGGCAAGCACCCTGACCTGTACTACGTCAAGCTAACAGGCGTGCAGGTCGACGGCGAGCTCCTCAAGGACATCCCGGAGGAGACCTTCTCCGGCTCCGGCGGGGTGATTCTCAGCACCACCCTTCCCGTCACCTACCTCGAACACGCCGCGTACAAGGTTCTGAGGCAGAAGTTGTTGACCAAGATCCTGCAGCAGAAGGTCGTCGGGGTACCCAAGAGCCCCGATGACGACCGCCTGTGCTTCCCCACCAAGGAATTTGCCGCTGTCAAGGTTCCTAGGGTCGCCATGGTGTTTGACGGTGCCGACGCGACGATGGAGCTCAATGTGAAGAACTACTTCTTCGACATCGCCGGTAGCGACCAGACTTGCCTCACCATACGTCCATCGACCGGTGGGTCCGTCCTCGGCAGCCTGCTGCAGACGGGCAGGAACATGACCTACGACATCCACAACGACGGCGGCGTGCTGACATTTGGGCCGGCAATGCCCGCCGGTGGGCCAGCTGCGGCAGCGAAGGGTGGCGCCCCTGCGCAGGCGCAGGCGTCGCTCGTGACAATAGCCACTCTTCTAGGGTGGGTGCTCATCTTCTAGTTCTAGCAGTTAAGTTCACATGGAGCGAGGCATGTGTTATGTCAGCCGTGTTAGCCAATGTACGTGCATCATTGTGGTATCATGCATAGTGTTAATTAAGTAAGTGCATGCATGAGCATGATGTAAGATTCTTGTGTCAGAAGCTGGAAGCACTAATATAATGTCCATCTTTCACTGTTAAGGCATCTCTGGTTCATTGGGAAAGCTTAGACAAAGTACACAGGAAAAGAGCATATGAGAATAGGAAGGGGGGATGGCTCCCCACGTGACTAGCTTTGCTTCTACTCCATGTCAAACCCATCCCAACCACCGCCACTGACACCACCTACTACCAATGTAAAAAAAACATTCTATCAAAAATAGTATGACCCTTCTTCAAATGCTTAAAATCCACTCGTCAACATCTCCAAGCTTAAATCTTACTCGTCCTTGAGAAAAAGGTTGATAAACCAAAGTTATCCATCTAGCTCATCAATAACATTATTACCCATAGGCGTACCCTTATCTTCTCTCCAAGCTATAAGCAAGATAGAACATATCTGTACAAGGTAGTACATGCTCAGCTAGGTAATTGGAGCTTGAGTAAAAATCCGATGCTTCTTGTCAAAGTTTAATCTATCATGAGAACAAATACTTGAATCCTCTTACTTATTAGGTTGTTTTTCATTTTGTTGTTTTCCATTTTACACAAAATTGACCACAATGAGTTATCAAAAAGTCAAGATATAAAGCTTTTCATTCATGCCCACTAACGTTCTCAAGTCAAGGCTCTCATGCACTTGCTTCAGTTGTGGTGCATCCAGAATAGGTACTTCTAAGTTCTCAAGATTATGCCAAAAGGTGACATACGCGGGGTTTCATTGTGGTTGAAGTTTGAGTATTATGGACCACTATGTTGTCTCTTTTAAGCTCTTACGATCAACTTATTTATTACCACCTACACACACACTCAATAGAAAGACGAATAATATTCGCTGCAGTGTTGTCACTGCGAACGTTAACAAACTCATAGCCGAAATCCGAGTCAAAACTCTCGTGGATCGTTAGTTGGCCAGCGGAGTTCTCAGCATAACATCAAGAGAAGTGATGAAATCACATTTACACGTGTAAAGGCGCATATAGTGACAAGGCCATGGCACCAACAAGAAGCTGAAGCACCATGTAGGAATGCAAAATAGATTTTGGGATATTCTTGAATACTATGGAATGTCAATTCCGTATAAACAATGCCAAAGCAAGGACCGCCGAGACTATTGTATCAAACACCATGGGGTTGAGCTACTTCATAACTTTTTCGTTTAGAACAATTCTATCAAGTGTAAACTTTTTATTCAACCATTATATAAAAGTAGAGGTTGTGGCGATGTCTTTCGAAGTATCACAAGATTGTTCTCAAGCTAAGATTTTTTTTGAACAAAGTACATAAAAATATTAACTTGGCAATATGGGGCCTAACTTGAGCAAGTGATTCCCATATACAAATACAAGTAGATTAGACCTACCTCTAGTTTTCTCTAATCTAGATAATAGAGAGCCCTATGCGGTTCTCTTCCTCCCTCCTTTAAATCTCCGATGATGATATGCTCTGGGCGGTGAAGCTCTGCCAGATCATGGAGCTCGTATGTGTGCAATCCGTAGAGATGTCGTGATTTCAGTCTTCGGTTCGAGAGATTGTCGTGGACGGTTGCAGGGATCGCCGTGGATGGTTCGAGGGACTTCAGGAACTATCTCCACCAACTTTTCTTCCGCTGCAACTCGAGGTTAGTAACGATCCGATTTAATCTTGTGTGCATCTTCATAGTGATCCGGGATCTTGATCATAGGACAATTTTGTTTTTGTTTTCTACTATGTTTCCCGACAATTACGAGTCCACATAAATATAAGCCGGAGCGAGAAGTGACACATGAATGTTGTGTGATAGAGTGACAAAGCTCATCGCCTTGGGATTGACTTATCCACTGTGAATAGGTGGACAACATGATTGTTTCTCTAGTTGCAACATACGTACATGTTTGCTAGTCATTATAATAACCTAACACTATATGCCATACAAAATAATGTTTGAAGTTACTTTTGGTGGTGGTGGCGGTGGGGGAGGGGGGGGGGGGGGGGGGGGGTTGGCAATGCAATGCTCGGGGTGGTGCAGCTCTGCCGGATCATGAAGCCCGTATGTGTGCAATCTGTAGAGATGTCGTGATTTCAGGCTTCGGTTCGAGGGATTGTCGTGGATGGTTCTAGGGATCATCGTGGACGGTTCGACAGAATTCAAGGACTATCTACACCAACTTTTCTTCCGCTACAACTCAAAAATGGTAACGATCTGATCTAACCTTGTGTGCATCTTCATAGTGATATGGGATCTTGATTATAGGTCAATTTTTTTTCTACTATGTTTCCTAACAATTATGAGTCCACAGAAATACAAATCGGAGCGAGAAGTGACTCATGAATGCTGTGTGCTAGTGTGACAAAGCTCAGCGCCTTAGGATTGACTGCGTCCACTGTGAGTAGGTGGACAACATGATTGTTTCTCCGGTTGCAACATACATACATGTTTTTACGAGAAATGAAATAAAGACTTATTTAGCAGGTGAGCGACATAAAAGTACATGTCGGTCATACGAAACAATGTTCGATGCAATTTAAAATATCATACACAAAATAATTTTCTAGATTATTTGAAATAATTTTTTACAAAAATATAAAAGGAATTATTGACCAGGCGTACATGTCATACGCTTCAAGATCTATTGATTCAATTTCCATTTTGGGGTTGCTGGATGTGCAAACCGCACAGGTTGGGGTGGATGTGCTCTCTTTTTGGGACGACCTTCTAAACTGTCTGGGGCCCTTATGAATTGGGGTGCTTGTGTTAAGCTAAGCCATATGTGGGACTAAAAATTACTTCTGTGTCGCTTGTTCGTTCGGTTCACACGTGGTATGTGTGGGCTTAAGGCAGACCGAAATAATGGCCCATGCGTGCGTCAAGGCCCACACCGTTTTCAGCAGCGCACAACTCGATCCATCAAGTCTATCCTATGGATATACGTATACTAACCAGTATTACTATAAAAAACGTATACTGACCAGTACACGTATCTCTGTATCCAAGCTGTGGCATATAGGTGACCAGAAGTGTTGTTTTTGTTGCGTTGCGTCGCCGCCAAAACGTTTGGAATTTTAAATCCGGCTTCCATGCATGGAAGAGTTTGGTGATGGACAACAGATGAATGGATCTGCTTAGTCGGCACTCTGTAGTAGTCCTAGTGGTAGGATGCTTCATCATGTCATGCTCTGAAAGATTCCAACTCAAGGAAGGAGCCATCCAATCACTCATATGATGTTGCCACTAATTGTTATGTAGATTGTACGAACTGGAGCCATCCAAATCATTCATATGATGTTGCTGTTGTGGAAGAAAAATTCTTTGCTTTGTTGACATGGATTCTATAATTGCGGTGAAATTGATCCAGGCTTCAGAGGTTGACAGATCGGTATATTTGTCCATCATCAAGGAGATTAGATATCTTATGTCTCTACGTGAAAATTGTATTACTCATGTAAGTCGTAGTCAAAATAAAGTTAGTGATAACTTAGCTAAATTTGCTCGTAGTGAGGGTAGAACCATGACTTGGTTAGGTTCTGGTCCTCCTGAGGCTCTGGAACTAGCTGCGATTGATTGTAAGGACTTTGGTGGATGAGTAATACAAATTTCTACCCGCAAAAAAAAAGATTATTATCTACCTGAAAATAAGATTTTATTGTTAAAACAGCACTCTGATTATCTGCAGACACACAAAAAAACAATAATAAAGCCCATGGATTCCGTGCTTTCAGGTCTAATTATTCCCACAAGGTGCAAAAGGCATACAAAGGCACACTCCAATATTTATATTTATCATTTCAAAACATATAAAATGATTATGATGGATGAATTAGAAAGGTATAGATATGCTAAGTACTAAAGTTTTCTTTCTAAAAAAAGTTTTCCTAGACAGGTAATGCACTAATGCTACACTATTTACTTATGTAGGAAAAACAAGTCAATCAATTATATTTCTAAGTTTTAGTAATAAGAACATCAACGTGATAAAAAAACATATTCCTAAACTCCGAATTCAGAATGTAGGGATGAAAAAAGGTTTGAACATATGGAACTTCCATATATGTTCACTTGTCAAGCCACGTCAATATAAGTTCTTTTTTCATGCAAATACATTACTCATCAAGAGTGCATTATAATTTTGGAAATTGATTTCATGTTAGATAGATTGATGGGATCATATTTCCATCCCAATTTTTTTTGAATATAACTTAGCAATCAAATATAGTCACAACATTCTGATTTTACAGTGAATGATCGTTCGGATGCAACCCACGTTGCAGGCAAGAAATGAAATAAAAGACTTATTTAGCAGGTGAACGACATAAAAGTACATGTTGGCCATACAAAATAATGTTCGAGGCAATTTAAAATATCATACACAAAATATTGTTTGAGATTATATGTAAATCACAATTTAAGAAATTAAATTATTTAACAGGCTAAACAATGATGCATGAGATTATTTGAAATAATTTTTTTTACAGAAATATAAAAGGAATTTCTTACCAGGCGTACATGTCATACGCTACGAGATCTATTGATTCAATTTCCAATTGGGATTGCTGGATGTGCAAACCGCACAGGTTGAGGTGGACATGCTCTCTTTTCGGCACGTCTCATAAACATCCCCGCGCTCTTATGAACTGGGGTGTCTACGCTGTGCTAAGCCATGTGGGACTAAAAATTGCTTCTCCGTCATTTGTTCGTTGGGTTCAGCCAAAGTTTAGAAAACACAGGGGAAGAGATGGCGCTCCCAACGGCTCCTGTACGGTCAGGAGGCAGCGGCGAAGCGCTCGGTGGCCGGGTGGACGAGGAGGTCTGCTCCGACGAGGAGTGGACGGTGGTGCGGAAGGGCGCGGGGGGCCAGGTGGCGCTCGATGTGCCCCTCCTCCTCCCGGCGCCGTCGGGCGGCAGCCGCTTCTGGGCGTTGGCGGGGGAAACCTCGGACGACGACGAGGTAAGCCAGGTAAGTGAGGGTGGGAGTGTGGGTTCGATTTCGACGCGGGCACGTTCGTCGTGTTCGCTGGCGAACTTTGTCACACACGCCGAGGAGCAGGGAGCTTCCGGCAGGGCGGGCCGCCGCCGGCGTTTTGCGCCCGGTGGCCGCGGCGCGGGTCGCCACGCGGCGTCGCATGGCGGGGTGCCACGGGGTCGCCAGGGGGCGGGTGCCCTTGCGCTTCTGGCGGCGGTGAGGGAGGCCGCGGCGCAGGAGCTGGCTCGGCTGGACGCGGAGCCTCGGCGGTCGGCGTTGGTCGCGCAGGGCGGCGGCGGCGGAGCAGCGTCGTCTCCGCTCGGAGGGGAAACTATTAGGGTTTCCGTGGCTAGGCCGCGGTCCATTGGTGGGCCGCTGGCGTCAGTTGGGCCACCCGGTCCAGTTGGGGGGGCCGATGTGCTCCCCTCGGGGCCTGGCTCCACAGGGGTGGGGTTGGACCTGGTGCTGCGGGCTGGCAGAGCGTTGGAGGCGGCCCAGGGGGCCCAGGGGGCGCCATTGCGGCCCGAGGCCCGGTCGGTCGACGCGTCGCTAGGGTTGCCTCCCCGCCTCCCCTATAAATGGATGTGGGTGCGCTGGGGCGCGCTAGATCCCTCCTTAGGGTTTCCAGCCACCACTGCTCAGATCCGCCGCTTCGGAAAGCAAGCCCGATGGCCGCGTCGTATTTCCCCTCCCCCTCCTCTTCGTCGCTCTTTCGCCGAGGTGGTGCGGATGGGCTCGCGCGGGGAGCGGCGCGGGGAGAAGCCACCGATGTCGCCTCCCCTGGATCCAGAAGCCGAGCGGCAGCACGAGCGCGACCTGCACGCCAAGGCCAAGATGCAGCTCGCAATCCAGGGCGGGCCGCCGCCCCCGTGGTGGATCAAGGAGCAGGAGCGCAAGCATCAAAAAAGGAGGAGCACCGGCGGCGCGGCCTCGACAAGAAGAAGGAGCTGAAGCATAAGGAGATGCAGCACCCTCTCGGCGGCGAATGGGTCGGCGACCCCTACGCTAAGAAGCAGAAGCAGCGGCCGGGGCCCGTGGCGGATCTGCGTCGGGCTGCGCCTGCGCAGACGGGGGCACCGTCTTCGTCCAACGGCACGGCGGCGGAGCCGATCCCGGTGGAGGTGGAGGTGGCGGATGGGCTGGAGTGCTTCAAGTGCGGGCGGGTCGGCCATTTCCAGAATGAGTGCTCGTTCAAGCCCCTCTGCATCCTCTGTCAAGAAGAAGGCCACGCCTCGGCCTACTACCCGACCCGTGGCAGGCCGTTGCAGCTGCAGATCATGGGGAACGCGATCCCGGGCCAGGGGTTCTTCTGCCTGCCGTTCGTGGAGGGCCCGGAGGTCGCTGCTGAGGTCGAGGGGCTGGGCTCGGACGCGGCCTTCATCTCTGCCGCTCTGGGCCTGCTCTCCTCTGCGATTCTGGAGGCGGAGCTGCCGCACCTCTTCGAGGGCGAATGGGATTGGCAGGTGCTTCCGGTCGGCGTGGACCGTTTCTCGATGGTATTTCCCAACAAGGCGATGCTAAGGATGGCGACGCGCAGCGGAAAGCTGTTCCTCTCCCTCAACAATATCATGGCAGAGATCTGGGAGGCGCGCGAGGAGGAGCCCAAGGCCATGACCATGCCCGAGGTGTGGGTGAAGTTGTGGGGCGTCCCCCAAACAACGGCGGGTCGATCGGCTCATGGCGGCCACCACCATGATCGGTCGCCCCATTGCGGTCGACGACCTGTCCCTGATACGGGTGGGTCCGGTGCGGATGCGGTTCGCCTGCCGTGCCCCTGACAAGCTCCGCAGCCGCGTCGAACTATGGTTCAACGACGAGGGGTACGACATCAAGCTGGAGCCAGAGCTGGCGGCGCCGGGGCGCGGCGCGGCACCTCCCCCGCCCCCACCTTCCAATGGCAAAGGCCCCGGCGACAAGGACAAAGATGCGGATCGCGACAACGACGAGAGCATGGGCGATGAATCCATCGACACTGCGGCATGGGACAAACTGGGGATCCACGACAAGTCTCTGGACAAGACGGCGGGTACTCCCAAGGGTTCGGGGGCGGTTGCGTCTGCGCCGCCCGGCGTGACCAGTACGGGTCCAATCTGGCCTTCGACTCCGAGGCGGAACGGGGAGTGATGGCCTCGTGCGACTCTGGGCGTCGCTCCTCTCTCCTGCCAGGCGTGCGCTCCCCGGGGCTCGGGGGCGGAGACCAGGGGGGCGGCTCCACCATGTGGCTGTCCCCCTCCACCGGAGGTGCGAGCAAGAGCGGCTCAGTGCGGCAGGTGAAGAAGACCGCAGGCCGCAAGGTGGCGTCGATCCCTCCGATGGAGAATTTGGGCGCGCCACCTACGCCTAAACAGGCAGTCATGGATTTGGCTTCTCCGCTGGCCCCGGCTGGTGGCGGTCCTGCGGCTGCCTCGTCCGGACTGGCCGCTGCCCTGCGGGAGGAGACGGTGGCGCTCCCGGTGATCAAGGCGCGTCGCTCCAAGGCGGTGGCTACGGACCCTACCCCGGTGCGCACCAATGGTCGTCCCAAGGGAGCCAAAGGGCAACATGCCTTCGCTCCAACGCGCGCAACTTCTGCAGGCCGAGAAGAACATGGAGATTGACGGTAATCCCCCCTCCTCTCATTTTACGATTCTAGAATCTTTCTCCGATACGCATCTGGGGGCTATTTTGGGGGATTGTGGGGTGGACTTGGCGTGTGAGGGAGACGCCCGGTCACTTTTATCTTTAGTTCGTGCGAAGGAACTAGCACAGGCAGCACTTGCTAGTGCTGCTGCTGCGCGCGCGGCCGCAACGGCAGAGGGAGCAGGGGCACTCTTGTCCGTGGCTGCGCTGCCCGACCAGAGCGCAGTATCCGCAGGGGAGGATACCGTCTCTCCCCCTCGTCTGCCCCAAAGGACGAGGCGCGTGGCAAAAGCGGTGACCTCGCGCGGGATCTGCCTTCGCAACCGCATTATTTGATGTGTTTCCTTTTTTTGAACATACGTGGCTTCGGCCACGCTGGGAGACGGACCCAGCTTAAAGAGTACTTGCGCAATGAGGGCATTGTCGCGGCAGGCATCCAGGAAACCATTAAGGCTGAGTTTCGGCATCACGAGTTGCTGGCAATTGATCTTCTGGAGCGCTTCGTGTGGCATTGGTTCCCGGCTCGCGGCCACTCAGGTGGCCTGCTCATGGGCGTAAGCAACCATTGCTTTGAGGTTCTGTCTTGGGAGACAGGCACCTTTTTTATTTCTGCCCATGTTAGACATAGGGCGTCTATGCGGGGAATGGGTGATGCTGGTGGTGTACGGGCCAGCTGACCACTCGCGCTCGCTAGATTTTCTGAATGAGCTCCAGGCCAGGGTGGGCTCTGCGGGCGCCCAACATCTGCCGGTGGTGGTGGGGGCGACTTCAACTTAATCCGCTCGAGTGCGGACAAGAACAATGCTAACATTAACTGGATCGAGTCGCCATGTTCAACAATGCGATCGCAGCCATGGCACTTAGGGAAGTGGCCAGGTCTGGAGCGCGGTTCACCTAGACCAACAAACAACTATCGCCGGTGCGGTCTGTTCTAGATAGGGTGTTTGTTACGGCCGACTGAGAGCTGTGGTTCCCTATGTGTTCGTTGGTAGCCGAAACTAGGATCGGGTCTAACCACGTGCCTCTGGTCTTGTCCACCGGGGAGGACAGGATCAAGCGTTGCCCACGTTTCTTCTTTGAAACTGCTTGGTTCGAAATCCCTGATTTTGATCAGGTATTCAGGAAAAAGTGGGAGGCCTATGTGAACAGGCTCGGCCCCCAACGGGGCCCCATGGAGCGGTGGGTCGCGTCCAGGGCGGGCCTACGCGCGTCTCTTAAGGGCTGGGGGGCCAACCAGGGATGCGAAGATAAACTCCGCCGGGCTCGTCTTGTCCAGGAGCTTGCGGTTCTGGACGCTCAGGCCGATTCCCGCCCCTTCTCCGAGGCCGAGTGGGCCCACCGGTATGACCTGGAGGGACAAGTGGAGTCGCTCCTCCGTGCCGAGGAGGAGTACTGGCGGCGGCGCGGAGGGCTTAAATGGACCTTGAAAGGCGACGCGAACACAAAATACTTCCACGCCTATGCGAACGGCCGCCGTCGCAAATGTGCCATCCTCCGACTGCAATCCGACCAGGGGCTGTTGGTGCGTCCGGTTGACATAGTGCGACACGTCTATCAGTTCTACATTGAACTCATGGGCTCTTGCGAACCTCAAGGGGCTCGCCTTCGCGCGGACATGTGGGGTCTGGATGGCAGGGTGTCCGAGGCCGAAAATGACGCGCTTGGCCTCGCCTTCACCATCCAGGAAATTGACGACGCCATCCATAGCATGAAGTCTAACATGGCTCCCGGCCCGGATGGCTGGGCGGTGGCCATGTTCAAACGCTTCTGGACTCTCCTTCAGGACCAGATTTTCGGGATTTGCAACGGTTTCATGCGTGGCGAAGTCGACATCTCTCGTTTAAACTTCAGGATTCTCTCCCTCATCCCCAACGTGCAGGGGGCTGATAACATTAGGCAGTTTAGACCCATTGCGTTGATCAACGTCTCTTTTAAAATCTGCTCCAAAGCTTGCTCGACGCGTCTATCCCCGGTAGCTCATCGTATTATTAGTAGGAATTAGTCCGCGTTCATCCGTGGGCGCCACATTTTGGAAGGGCCACTCGCTTTGCTCGAGATTATCCACTCGCTCAAACGTTCCCATGAGCCCGCGATCCTTCTTAAACTTGATTTTGAAAAAGTGTATGACCGTGTCAATTGGGACTTCCTTAGACAGGTCCTCTTGGGTAGAGGCTTCTCGCCCTTCTGGGTGCACCGCATGCTACAACTGATCTCGGGGGGCCAGACGGCTATTGCGGTTAACGGGGAAGTTGGCCAATACTTCCGTAACAAACGAGGGCTGCGTCAGGGCGACCCAGCCTCTCCGCTCCTCTTCAACTTCGTCGCCGACGCCTTAGCTGCCATGTTAGACATGGCACGTGTGGCTGGCCACCTTAGAGGGGTTGCCTCCCAGTTGGTCCCGGGAGGAGTATCCCACCTGCAGTACGCAGACGATACGCTGCTGCTGTTCGAACCTGACAGACATAGCATTGCTACTGTCAAGGCTATAATGTTGTGTTTCGAACTAATGTCGGGGCTAAAAATCAATTTTCACAAGTGTGAAGTGATTGCCATGGGGATGGGGCCCGGCGATAGTCAGGAGGTGGCGGATCTGCTTAAATGTAAGTTGGGATCTCTGCCACTTCAATACTTGGGGCTTCCGATAGGGGATCGGGCTCCTACCATCCAGGATTGGGCCCCGTTATGCAATACGGTGGCTGGCCGGGTCGGCCCTTGGCGAGGGAGATTTATGTCGTCGGGTGCACGGCTTATTCTAACTAATTCGAGTCTCTCCTCGATCCCTATGTTCACCATGGGGATGTTTCTGCTTGCCGAGGGTGTGCATGCCAAGCTGGACCCACCTAGGTCTCGTTTCTTCTGGGAAGGCGCCAGCATCAAAAGGAAATACCACCTAGTCAAATGGGTGGCGGTGTGCCGTCCTAAGTCCCAGGGGGGATTAGGGGTGTTGAACTCCAGATTGATGAACATTGCACTAATGTGCAAGTGGATTTGGAAGTTGTCTCAGGGTGAATCTGGTCTTTGGGTTGACCTTCTCCGAGCTAAGTACTTCCCGACGGGCAATTTCTTTGCTGCAACTGGATGGGGGTCTCCCTTTTGGAACTCCATCCAGGAGCTAAAACCAGTCTTCGCCATGGGGGCGAAGTTCCTGGTCAAGGACGGCCGCTCAACGCGCTTCTGGACGGACCACTGGATTGGCGACCAACCTCTCTGGTCCCGTTTCAGATTGCTGTATAATATTGCGCTCGATCCGCACTCTTTTGTGGCGCAAGTTTTGGCCGAGTCCCCCCCCCCCCCCCCCTGTTCTGCAGTTTAGGAGGGAACTCACTGGCCCGGAGACGGCAAGTTTGGGAAACCTGCTATCTGTGTTGGAAGGGGCTGCATTGTCCCAAGGCCCAGACGTGGTATCTTGGCGCCTTACCGCCTCCGGCAAATTCTCGGTTAACTCCCTGTACCAAGCACTTGCTAGAGGCCCACAGCAGCAAGTGGCGACCGGGCTATGGAGGCTCGGCTCCCTCTAAAAATCAAGATTTTTCTTTGGCAATTGTGGCTTGACAAACTCCCAACCTCGGTTAATATTGCCAAGCGCAATGGACCGACGAACGGGTAGTGTGCGGTGTGTGGGGAGCCGGAAACTGCTAACCATGTGTTTTTTCATTGCCATTTGGCTCGGTTTGCGTGGAGTGCGGTCCGAGAGGCCGCTGGCCGGGATTGGGATCCTAGGTCAGGTGCTGAGCTAAGTGCTCTCCTGTCGTCAGTGCCTGGTTCTGCTGGCCGTGTCGTGTGGAGCTGTGTGGGGGCTTTACTTTGGGCATTATGGCGCATTAGAAACAAACTTACGATTGAGGGCGTGTTCCGCTCACATCCGACTGATGTTATCTTCAAATGTGTTATCTTTTTGCAGCAGTGGGCGCCGCTGGCAAGGCGCCAAGACGTTGAGCTGCTGCACATCGCTCTCGCCCGTCTTCGACATGTCTACACTTTGGCGAGAGCTCCAACGCCGCCCCGTAGGGCTCGGCTGATCCTTTTGGCTTCTTTATCGCGAGCCTGCGTGCTCTGGTCTTGCCACCTACGGCATGTAATCCTGAACTTCTGCCCCCCTTTGCTAGAGCTTTTGTGGGCCTTGACATGTTGTAAGACTTGAATATTGTGATCGCTGCCTACTGTTGGCTTTATTAATTTAAAGCCAAACGCATCGAGCGTCTTTATTCTAAAAAAAAAAGTTCCCAATGCGGCGTCTGTGCGTGGGCTTGTCCTTTCTTAAAAAGCCGGAAGCCTAGGTTCAACCATGACCTGGATAGGCAGGCCGAAATGTTGGCCCGTACGTTACTCAAGGCCTTGTTCAAGTACGCACACAGGAGGCGTAGCTCCTAAAAAAAGGAGGCATAGCTCTTGTTAGCGGGACATGTAAAAGAGCGGGACAAAATGGCTAGCTCTCCCTAGTGGCTGTTGACCCGAAACATGGATCGGCATTCCTCCCTCATCATGGACATCACTAGCAACCCCGGCGATCCATGTGGGTACGTGGAGGAGTTCGACGGCCGGACCTCGACGGCTCCTCAGCAGGAGGCCTCTCTCCCTCTGGAATTTCAATACATGCTCCTTCTCGTGATTAACGGCATCCAACCACCTGATCAGTGTCGCTGTCAACTCTTCAGTGTGGTAGTGCAGTACTACCGGCGTCTTCAGCCGCTCATACTATCGCTTATGTTTCTTTTCTTCTGTTGCCTCTCTCCACTCCAGCGGAAGTAGAGCGGTAGTAACCAGCGGGTAGTACCTCCCCGCGCGGCAGTTCTACCTCCTTGTGCAACACTAAGCGGAAGTACCGCTGGTGGGAGCGGTAGTACCGTCCTGCTCTGTGACTCAATCAATTGCACATTGAGACTAATACTACCATGTAGAGCGGTAGTACCGCTTGTGCACGATTTGTAGGCAGAAAAAGTTGGTTTTTCATCAATCTATATAAAGGGAGTCTTCTTCCGTAAGTTGACTTGCCTCTTTTCTTCCAAGCTCCATTGTTGCGCCTAAACTCATTTTTGCCTAATCTCTCTCCTTAGCCATTCAATCTTGTTGATTTTCTAGGGTTTGCTTGAGAGGGCCTCGATCTACACTTTCACTGAGAGAAATTTGATTCTCCCCCATTAATCCCTTGCGGATCTTATTACTCTCGGATGTTTGGGCACCCTAGACGGAAGAGGTCACCTCGGAGTCACAATCCATTGTGGTGAAGCTTCTTGGTGGTGTTGGGACCCTCCAATTAAGTTGTTGAGATTGTACCAACCTTGTTTTAAAGGTTCGGTGGTCCTAATGGCTTTTTAGGAAGTATTGAGCCTCCACACTGCTCCAACGAAGACTTACTTCCCTCTAAAGGGAAGGAACTTTGGTAACACATACCCGTCTTCACCGACTCCACTTGAGGTGTTTTAATAACCGATTTTGGAATATGCAGGTTATTTGATCTGCTTTTTTAAACAATCTCGCGAAGCTTTTTATTAATTCGTCACAATGTTTACAAGGACGAAGGTAGAAGCCAACCACACTAGAATGGATACTAGGCAAAATATTGAAGTAAAACAATAAAAAGTCTTTCCTTATAATAATAAAGCACGAATTGACTCCGTGGGTTCACCATCACAATACGCTTCTTTCCGTGAATTTACGTTTTCAGTTTGAATTTTAAACATATACGTGAGGTGGTACTAAATTTCGTCCGTCCAGTTTCGTTTCACAACTTCGTATCACATGGGCCAGAAAATTTGCTATGGGCCACGGGCCGCCGCCTACCCGGCTCCAGCCGAACGCGCGCCGGCCGCTCTAGCACGGCGGCGGGTTCAGCCTCCGCGTGGACCTGGGCGCCGCACGCACAGGGCTGGACATCGCCCGTGGCATCACCCAGCCCCGTCCTTTCACCGTACGCGTCCTCACACTCGAAATCTACTACGCTTTGCTTCGTTAGGGTGATTTGGGATTTGAAGATGGGTTAGTGGATTCCGTCAGGTTCTGAAGCTGCGGGGTCAGAAGCTAGAGCCTTCTTCTTTCTCGATCTCTTCTCTGTGCCCTAAGTCTGCCCGACATTTCAATCGCGCGTGAATTTACTGCTCCTGCTCCGTTTGGCAGGAGGCGGGCGAGCTGATCACCTCTACACCTCCTGCGGCCTCCCGGACGCCGCGCTCACCCCGGCCCACACCGTCGTCGCAAACTCCCTCCTCCACCTCTACGCCTCCTGCGGCCTCCCCGACGCCATGCTCGCGCTCTTCCACCACCAAGTCTGTCGTCTCCTGGAACACTGCCGTCGACGCGCTCGCCGGCAACGGCGACCACCTCAGCGCGTTCGACCTCTTCCGGGAGATGCAGCGGGGCACGAGCCTCGCGCCCGACGCCTACACCGTGCAGAGCGTCATCGGCGCGTGCGCCGGCGCGGGGGCGCTCTCGTTCGGGGTCTACACGCATGCACTGATGCTGCGCCAGCTCGGGGGCCACGGCGACGTGTCCCGTGACGGGCTCATCAACAACTCGCTCTTAGAGGCCATGGCCAAGCTGGCACTCGACGTTCTGATGATGTTGTCAGTACTGTCTACGTCCTGCTCTCGATAGGTACACTGTCGAGCTCCAGCAGGGAAGTTAGGACATGCAGTTGTGGGCGTGCTCGATTGGAGGGGATGGGGACGGCCAGCACGGGAAGGAAGGTAGCCGGAGGGGATGGGGGAGGTAGGGGGGCCTCGGTAGGGAGGAGGGGAGGGAGGAAATCAAGGGAGAGCATGGCGTGCTCTGCCTCTGATGTGTGCGAGAGATGAGACGGTGAGAAGATGTTGCTCTGTGTGTTTCTCTGCTGCCGGTGATTACTAAGCTACATGTGTGTGTTGGCTGCTGACTGGTAGCTGTGCGCGCGCGCTTTTTTGCGCTGCTGCTAAAATTGCTATAGCTGCAGCTTGCTAGCAGGAAAATTGCTATAACATTGTTAAGTGTAAACTGATGCTTTGTTGATATTGCTTGCTTCTCTGAATTATTGTTATGAACCGTCATGTAGTATAAAACGTTTGTGCTTGAGATAGGTATTTGGTAGGTACGAAATGTTATAATGCGAGTGGGATATAGACAGTGAGAAGTAGTAGAGAAAGGTGTACATTTTAAACTAGAAATGAGTCTAAAATTGTAGATTTAATAAAAACAAAATCAAAATTGAGTAAAAAAAGTATACCGAAGAAAACACAATGCTAACCAAAGGTTGACCAAATTAATACATAATTGAATTATTTTTGTGAAGTTTTAGTGAATTGTTATTATGTGTGTGTGGAATGTTGTGTTATATTGATTTGATAGTTAAAAGAAATTAATAAAGTAGCTCTCGACGTATAAAGAGTCAAATTTGACGCTTCTGTTGAATTTTAGGACAGCGTTTGAGTTATGCACTTCTCCATCCTAAAGCTTGGACAGCGAGCCAAAGATTTTTAACTATCAAAGGGGACCAATTTAAATGGTTGAGTGATGTCACGAGAACAAAAATAATATTGAAGAATTTTTTTTCCAATCAACCCATAGCAACGTACGGGCATATTTACTATTTTTTAATAATATAATAATAAAAGCATGGATTGACTCCCTGGGTTCACCGTCACAATACGCTTTCTTTCTGTGAATTTACGTTTTCAATTTAAAATTAAAACATATACACGAGGTGGTACTAATTGGAGGAACCACTTAGGGTGCATCGAACGATCGCACTTGCTCCCTTCCCCGCCAAACTCCCTGGGCCACATTGAGGGCTAATGGGCCTGTTCCTGGGGGCATAAAAAAAAGATGGGTAACAAAAACAAACGTGACTTTTTTTTTCATCCCTTCGTCTTGATCTTTCCCCGTACGGTTCGACCAGCAATAATCCCACATCATGAATTTACGCTCGATCTAACCAGTTTATATAGGTACAAACTAATGATTTCAACAAGCAACCAAACTAATTCGCAAACAGAGGTCAGGAGGATGATTCGTACACGAATCGACCAAAGAAGGGAACGGTGGTAAAAACAATGCCCAAGGTCTCGTAAAACTAGAGGAGGAGGAGGGATTTGGACGCGAGGGGTGCTGTGCGGAGGAGGCAATCGTCGCGGCTTGAACACGAGCTCCTGGCGGCGCGTCACGGCGCCGGCGGGACTTGGGACTCCGGCGGTTGGTGAGCGGGGGTGAGTGGAGGCCGGGAACGGGCGGATCTCGCCTTGGAGAACCAGATCCGGTGAGGAAAGAACAGGCTGGGAGGGGGCGTGCTCATCTGCTTGGCTTCCCGGTGGCGGCGGAGGAAGGTGAGGGTTGAGGCCGGCGTGGGGGGCGGCGCTGGAGGGAGACGATGGGATCGATAGGGGTGATTGTGGGGATTTGTCTCCCTCTGCTAGGGTTAGAGGGAGTAGGTTGGGCCCGATGGTGTTGGGCTGCGCTGGCCGATGGGCTTCCCTCTCTTCCTTTTCAATTAAACAGAAACTTTTGCGTAAGAAAAGAAATACAAGGCTAGAGAAGGGATTTAGACAAAGATAGATATTTCTCCCGGGTCATAGAAATAATCAACATATATTCAATTTCATCTTCGTCTAGCACTCCGGTCGGATGAGCCGTCCGAGTAGAAGAGGAGAGCGGGTGTTGGAGAGTCGGGAGTGCTAGGAGAGGGCAAAGGAAACAAAAAGGTAGTTTTTGTCAATCTGATACAATATGGTCAAATGAGGGCATGATAGATGGAGCGCTAGCAGTCGAGGGGAGACGAATGGATACGCTTTCAAGCAGGGCAGTGCTTCTTAACACAAGTCATTCAGAATGCATTCCTAAGGAGTACAACATAAGTGTGGGGTATGATACATACATACTCTTCCTCATTCCGGTTTGTTTACTCTATCTCATTATCCTTTTTGTTCGTAACTCCTACTTTTATTTCTTTCACTCATCTGTTTAGATTATAAGATGCACTAAATTTCGCATGCAAGGATTAAAAATGACCATGCAACATTCCTAATCATTCAGTGGGCACCACATCCATTCACCATGGTTAATGGAGACTAAAGCATCATATGTATTTCTTCTAGACCTCGGCATGCACCTACCTGCCTCCAAGGATGTTGTCAAGCCACTGATAGGCATTTTGCTGGACACATTTATTTTCTCCATTGCAACGCACGGGCATATGTGCTAGGATGTTAAAGACTTGCATCATATCATTCTTCTTGAACCATGTGTTGCTCGTGGTGTTTATCTGATGCGATGTACTTATACTGTCTCTCTGGACTGCTACTTAGCTTGGTTTCCCAAGTGAAAGTAAGTCTTCATGCAGTTGCAGTCCTTTTGACATGAAAGAGTAGTGTTACAAATCCTTCACGCTACTATTGAATACTCCTACTACCACACATGTTTGTCAGCTGCATGTTTCTATTTGTAAAATTCCATGTTGAAAAGGAGTTCTATTGCAGGTATGCCATGCTTATTTTGTGGGATTTTAATTTATATAAGGACAACCCAAAAAAGCTATAAAGGAGAAGAGAGAAGACAGTATGACACACATCTCCAGGAGGCAGAGCAGGCTCAGCCAATGTTTATGTATCTGGACATCAGTTTGAAAGATTTGGACACATTGAAAAACCTGACAAAGGACACATGAGGTCTATTCGAACATTAATAATTTGAACTTAGTGATGGTATTTCTGGATAGGCATTGCTATTGCACTCAATGCCATACAACCAGAGCCCCCGCCACGCCAACGGGAATTTACTATATGCATCACCGCACCATCGATTTTTTTCTCTCCCGTTGCAACGCACGGGCTGCCTCCATTGCAAGGTTGTTGTCACATGTTTCTATAAATAGTGTGGATGCAACTTATACATGGTTCATCTTTCATGTAAACGATTCTTGACTCTCGGCATGGAGCCAAATTATGCAAAACTTGAAAACGAACCTTTAAGTAAGTTCACAAAATTTCTGCAAAAAATACTCACGTGCTTATGGATATATACTACATATCACTAGATTATTGATAAACAAATATGTTGTGATGCCAGCTAAACAATTTTTTTTAAATGAACGGATTATGCTTGCTGCAATTATTACTCCTCTCGATTCGTTTGCTTGCTGCTGCAATTATTATTCTAGGTTAGTTTGCTTGCTGCTATTACTTCATATTTATTGAAGTTCAAGAATGAACCAATAACCTAAAGAATGAACTAACAATCAAGAGGTGGTTGTTTAGACAGATCAGTTTACTTGAAATCATACCCCATATGCTGATGAAATGAACCAATTTCTCGAGCTTGTCCAACGACATGGTTCCTTGATCTGTCAGATTCATAGGAACCAGCGTTTTCTCTTGTTGCAATGCACGGGCATTTGTGCTAGTAAAACTACAAAACAAGAAGAAGACTGAAATGTCTACCTCGGGTATGAATATCATATAAGCTCTGGGCGGTGCTCGAGGTTGACACCGACGGGCGGGCGAGCTGGACGATGGGGTGATTGTATTTTTGGCGAAGACGATGGAGACGGTTGTGGGAAATGCAAAAAAAATTAAAAATGAATGTTGGGACCACACACTGAATATGGGTACACTTACGAGTTTCCTAGAGTAAGGGGGCAATGGCCCCCTTTTTACCCCCGTAAAGCTACGCCACTGGAAGACAATACACTTGGTGAGCTGCCGCTTCTCCGCTCCTCCTTTCCCGTTGTTTTCGTCCACCGTAGCATCGTCTCACTCAAGCCCACACCCTGTCCTCCATGGACGAGTCCCTACCTAGTGCTCATCCCGCATGTACACACCCGTCCACGCACGCGCTTGTTCGCGCTCCACGCCCGCTGCAATAGCCGGAGCGCACGCTCCACAACCCCACAATGAACACTCCTGTCTCCAAGCAGCACCGCAGCCTCCCGTCATGTCGCTGCCATCCGTGGTCAGCGCGATCCTAGAGGGCAGGCTGGGACAACTAGCTGCCATGGTCTCGCCTACACGACAGGGACCTCTGTGGGTACGAAGATGAGGAAATATCATGGGTCAGCAGGGGAGAGGCGAGGGAGAGAAGCAGGGCGTTGATGGTGAGGAAGATGGCCAAGCTCAATAGCCTCCTGATCCACCATAGATGGCGCGCACACTGGCGGCGGCTGGAACTCGTGGCCTCGGTCGGGAACAAAATGGAAGGGCGGGGGCAGGGTGGACCAGGTCGACTTGTATATTGGAGGACAAAAGCGATGCAGTGCAAGCTATACAGCTGGCGATCGCATTGGCAAATTGGAGCAGTATAGATTGATCGCCACCATTAGAAAACAGAAATGGGAGACCACTCACTAGTAGAAAAACCCCTATTCGCCCCGGTTGGTAAGGGCCTTTTGTCCCGGTTTCTGAACCGGGACTAAAGGGTCGTTACTAATGCCCTAGCCCTTTAGTCCCGGTTCAGTCCAGAACCGGGACAGATGGGCCTCCACGTGGCCGGTGCGCCGAGCCCAGGCAGGAGGGCCTTTGGTCCCGGTTGGTGGCACCAACTGGGACCAATAGGCATCCACGCGTCAGCATTTCAGGGGCTGGGGTTTTTGTTTTTGTTTTTGAAAGGGGGGGGGGGGTTGGGGGTTTTGGGGGATTAATTTAGGTGTTTCCTATATTGTGTTAGCTAGCTAATTAATAGAGAGAAGTGTTCTCTCTTATGTCCGTGCTTGGTCGACGCTACGTACTATATATGTATAGAGAGGACTAGACACGCTAGCTAGCTAGTAAGCAAACGAAGGAAACAGAAGATCGTCATGAACATATATGCATACAGAGAGAAGTGATATCGACCACCTCTCCTTCTCCGAGAGATTGGTCGAACAACAAGTTCTCGTATATCTATCCGACACTACCAGCTACATATATACAATAATTATCTCTTACAATATAATCTCCTAATTATATACGAAGTCAAGCTCCACATGGTATTCTCCGTCTTCAGCGATCACGTGGTCAAGGAAGAATGCCGCCAATCCTCTTGAATTGCTCGGATACGATCTGGTGGTAGGAGTTCATCCCGCATCCGAAAGATCTAATTTGAAGAAGGGGGTCAATACATATATATATATATATATGAATAAATGAAACTCAACACAAATGATGGTAATAAAATAAAATTGTGAATATTATTGCTTACGCACTTCATATTGTTCGTCAGAGTACCCCCGTTCACAGGTCGTGTAGCGGATGGACTCACAAACATAGTATCCACATAAATCATTCCCTTGATCTTGCCACAACCACTTTACAAGAAATAGAGGTCAATCAAACTGATAAGCAAGCATGCCAAATGGTATTGATGAAACTAGCGCTTGAATCACTAGGAGACGCGCGGAACATGCTACTATAGTACTTACTTTCGGGTGTCTAAATTGCAGCTTCTTCAGCAGTCCCGGGGCTTTTTTGGTGAATTTTCTCCAAACCCTGCCAGACAAAGAAAACAATTACTTGATATCAGGAAATGAACAAAGTTGCTGATATGGTGGATAATGATCGATTTAATTTACTTCTCGAGGATTTGAGTCATGTCCGCATACTCCTGTTGGGGATCGTAGCAGAAATTTAAAATTTTCTACGCATCACCAAGATCAAACAATGGAGTAATCTAGCAACGAAGGGAAGGAGAATGCATCTACATACCCTTGTAGATCGCTAAGTGGAAGCGTTCAAGTGAACGGGGTTGATGGAGTCGTACTCGTCGTGATCCAAATCACCGATGATCCTAATGCCGAACGGAAGGCACCTCCGCGTTCAACACACATGCAGCCCGGTGACGTCTCCCACGCCTTGATCCAGCAAGGGGAGAAGGAGAGGTTGGGGAAGACTCCGTCCAGCAGCAGCACGACGGCGTGGTGGTGAAGGAGGAGCGTGGCAATCCTGCAGGGCTTCGCCAAGCACCGCGAGAAAGGAGGAGGACTTGGGAGAGGGGGAGGGCTGCGCCAGAACTTGGTTGTTGGGCTGCCCCTTTGCCTCCACTATATATAGGGGGAGAGGGAGGTCTGCGCCCCCACCTAGGGTTTCCACCCTTGGGGTGGCGGCAGCCCCAATCCCCATCTGGGGTGGCGGCCAAGTGGGGGGGAGAGGGAGGCGCACCAGGCATGGGCCTTAGGGCCCATCTGTCCTTAGGGTTTGCCCCCTCTTCTCCCTAGGCGCATGGGCCTTGGTGGGGAGGCGCCCCAGCCCACCTAGGGGCTTGTCCCTTCTCACACTTGGCCCATGTATGCCTCCGGGGCCCGTGGCCCCTCCCGGTGGACCCCCGGACCCCTCCGGTGGTCCCGGTACACTACCGGTGATGCCCGGAACACTTCCGGTGGCCAAAACCATACTTCCTATATATAAATCTTTACCTCCGGACCATTCCGGAACTCCTCGTGACGTCCGGGATCTCATCCGAGACTCCGAACAACATTCGGTAACCACGTACATCTATTCCCTATAACCCTAGCATCACCGAACCTTAAGTGTGTAGACCCTACGGGTTCGGGAACCATGTAGACATGACCGAGACACCTCTCTGGCCAATAACCAACAGCGGGATCTGGATACCCATGTTGGCTCCCACATGTTCCACGATGATCTCATCGGATGAACCACGATGTCGAGGATTCAATCAATCCCGTATTCAATTCCCTTTGTCTAGCGGTATTGCACTTGCCCGAGATTCGATCGTCGGTATCTCGATACCTTGTTCAATCTCGTTACTGGCAAGTCTCTTTACTCGTTCCGTAACACATCATCCCGTGATCAACTCCTTGGTCACATTGCGCATATGATGATGTCCTACTGAGTGGGCCCAGAGATACCTCTCCGTCACACGGAGTGACAAATCCCAGTCTTGATTCGTGCCAACCCAACAAACACTTTTGGAGATACCCGTAGTGTACCTTTATAGCCACCCAGTTACATTGTGACGTTTGATACACCCAAAGCATTCCTACGGTATCTGGGAGTTGCACAATCTCATGGTCTAAGGAAATGATACTTGATATTAGAAAAGGTTTGGCATACGAACTACACGATCAATTATATTTCTAAGTTTTAGTAATAAGAACATCAACGTGATAAAAAAACATATTCCTAAACTCCGAATTCAGAACGTAGGGATGAAAAAAGGTTTGAACATATGGAACTTCCATATATGTTCACTTGTCAAGCCACGTCAATATAAGTTCTTTTTTCATGCAAATACATTACTCATCAAGAGTGCATTATAATTTTGGAAATTGATTTCATGTTAGATAGATTGATGGCATCATATTTCCATCCCATTTTTTTTGAATATAACTTAGCAATCAAATATAGTCACAACATTCTGATTTTACAGTGAATGATCGTTCGGATGCAACCCACGTTGCAGGCAAGAAATGAAATAAAAGACTTATTTAGCAGGTGAACGACATAAAAGTACATGTTGGCCATACAAAATAATGTTCGAGGCAATTTAAAATATCATACACAAAATATTGTTTGAGATTATATGTAAATCACAATTTAAGAAATTAAATTATTTAACAGGCTACACAATGATGCATGAGATTATTTGAAATAATTTTTTTTACAGAAATATAAAAGGAATTTCTTACCAGGCGTACATGTCATACGCTACGAGATCTATTGATTCAATTTCCAATTGGGATTGCTGGATGTGCAAACCGCACAGGTTGGGGTGGACATGCTCTCTTTTTGGCACGTCTCATAAACATCCCCGCGCTCTTATGAATTGGGGTGTCTACGCTATGCTAAGCCATGTGGGACTAAAAATTGCTTCTCCGTCATTTGTTCGTTGGGTTCAGCCAAAGTTAAGAAAACACAGGGGAAGAGATGGCGCTCCCAACGGCTCCTGTACGGTCAGGAGGCAGCGGCGAAGCGCTCGGCGGCCGGGTGGACGAGGTGGTCTGCTCCGACGAGGAGTGGACGGTGGTGCGGAAGGGCGCGGGGGGCCAGGTGGCGCTCGCTGTGCCCCTCCTCCTCCCGGCGCCGTCGGGCGGCAGCCGCTTCTGGGCGTTGGCGGGGGAAACCTCGGACGACGACGAGGTAAGCCAGGTAAGTGAGGATGGGAGTGTGGGAGCAGCTCCTTCTCTCAAAGGTGGACAACATGATTTTTTCTCCGGTTGCAACTTACATACATGTTTGCTAGTCATATATAATAATGACCTAATACTATATGCCGTACAAAATAATGTTTGAAGTTACCTTTTTTTGCGGGGGAATGTTTGAAGTTACTTAAAATACCAATTTAGGAGAAATGAAATAAAAGACTTATTTACCACGTGAACGGCATAAAAGTATATGTCAGCCATACAAAACAATGTTCGAGGCAATATAAAATATCATACAATGAGATTATATAAATAACATTTTAAGACAAAAATATTTACCAGGCTACAAATTGTGGAAGGGGACATTTTGCTTAGAGAAAAAGGCAGTGGAAGGAAAAAAGATGGAAAGGGTGCGAGGTTTGGTATATTGTGTGGACTGTGGACATGTTGTATAGGTCGACAACACTTCCTTCTCACTTAATAAATATTTAAACACTGATATTCAAGTTGAGGTTTGAGCCTATCAGGCATCTTGGATACACAAACAGTTGCATATACCACCATCACAAATAATTCCAACCAAATAATGTGGAACCCTGGGTAGCATGCATCATTTTCCAACTTGTAGATAGGACATCATTTTCCTACTGCAAAGACTTGTTCTCACTTGTGCCAATAACGGTTCAGCAGGAATAGTCAAGATTCAAGAACTCAAGACATTTTTTTTATGAGTCAATTATTCTATGGCGTACTAGATGGGACCTGGTAATCCGTATCATATTTTTTGTTTTGCTATATAATTGAACTTCTTTCATACTTAATTTTTCTTCTTCTGTTCGCTACCACTCTAGGACAAATTGAAAACCAGAGATTTATTTGAGATTTGTTCGAAATTTCTCTGTGGAATGTTACGACAAAGAAAATTATGAAGAAGCCCTCCTGCATCAAATGATGCACCGGCCCAAATGATTTGTTTTAGCACACTAACTTCTTCCTCTAGAGTAAGATAAATCGTCTGCAGCACAAAAATTATAGCAGGAGGAAACTTAAGATGCATTGTGGAAATTGTAAATGCGCCAGGGTAGAGCAGGCAATGCAACCAGTGAAAAAAGAACATGATAGAGAGTGTGATATTTACGGTCTGCAACCTTCTTCATGGTTATTCCGAATGGACTCAGTTGGACCTCGTTTAGCTGCATCCCACGTTTTGTTGCCATGGTCTTGTGAGTTTTAATAATGGAAGTTACAACTTAAACTCGTGCTCATCCAATGATGTCCAGAGAGAAAATAAAAAGGCCGCAGATGCTTAAAATCCATCTAAACATTAAGATCTTTATCTTTTTTTTGTGCAGCGAGGTAATTTGAGAAACGATAATTTTGCGCGACCAGTTTGCAAAGCCAGCATGTTCTCAGCATGAGACTGGGTGCAAGCTCGCTTAGAGCTGTTTGTTCCATGGTCTACTAGTCGAGCTGCCATCTACTCTGTCTGTCCCATAATTAATAAACCACAACACTTATTGTGAGATGGAGGGAGTAATTTTATCCACCTCGCTACGTATACAGTATGGTTGATGAATGTACGACATTGCTCTCTCTTCTCATTCTATGTCACTTCGTCAGGAATTCTAGGTATCAAACTCTAATAACAACTATCTTACAACTATTAGATATGCCCCAGCGAAGGAAAGACCAAACACGCACCACCGAGCGCTTCACATGTGCCGGCTTTTTTGTGTGTCTTTTCCCCACCTGTTTTGCAAAGGTTCTAGAACCTTTTTTGCGTGTTTTTCCTGTTTTGCCAGTTTTTTATTTGCTGTTTTACTTATTTTAATTTTTTAGAACTCATGTAATTTTTTGAATTCATAAACAGATTTTGAAATCAGGGAATTTTTTGAAATTTAAAACTCATGATCATTTTCTTAAATCCATATAAATTTTAGGAGCATTTTCTTAAATCAGCAAACATTTAAAAATTAATAAAAAACCGTGATCATTATTTCAAAATTCAGGAAATAATTTTATAAATTCATGGACATTTATTAATTTGTGAATATTTTTTGAAATTTCAGATCATTTTTCAATTCAGTAACATTTTTAGAAGGGATTATAAATAATTTATTCATATTTAATCTGGGTACAAGCATCTTAATTACAGATACGGCTACATGACATATTGAATACACCACAATGCTGAAATTAATATTTCTTGTGGCAAAATAACGCAAGAAGATGGAACAGTACACACGAGGGGAGGATGATCATGTAGCTAGAAGAGTAGCACCCAAGCAAGGAGCAGAGAGGCTATCGCCATGAGTGACACCGCCTGTGAGGGGGCCGGAGCCGCTGCGCCCTCCTCGAGCGTCAGCGTCTCGCCGCCAATGTCATAGATCATGTTGGTGCCAGCCTGCACCATGGTTCCCAGGACAGAGCCGAACGGTGTGCCCACTGGCGTCGGCAGCATGGTGAGGCACTGCAGCCCGGTGACGTCGTCCTTGAAGAAGTAGTGCACCGTCGTGAGCTCAATGGCCGGCGTATCCTCGCCGTCGAACACCAGCGTTAGCTTGGGGAACGTCAGCGCCGCCACGGAGTGCGCGTTGTAGCATAGGTCGAACAGGCCGCCGGCGAAAGCTGAGCCGCTCACCTCTTGCGCCGTGATCTTGCTCACCAGCGCCTGCCTCACAGCCTTGTAGGCGTCCTCTTGAAGGCGGGTTATGGGGGTGAGCGTGCTCATGACCACGCCACCGGAGCTGCCGTCGGCTGCAAGGTCGAACGCCCCAGCGGGGATGCCGCTCAGGGCCTGGCCGTCAACCTGTATGGAGGTGAGCTTGACGTAGTAGACGTTGGGGAACGCGGTGCCCCTAAGAAGCGGCGTCGAGCGGCCACCGCGCCTCGTCTGCGGCACGGCGGCGTCTCCGAGGAGCACGACGCTCTCGGAGTCGGAGCTGCCGGCTTCGTCGGGGGCCAGGTAGTAGGAGAACTTGTTGACGCTGAGCTGCGACACGAAGGATAGTGGGCCCCTTTTGAAGCCGAAGCTGCCCGGCTCGCCTTCGAGGGGCACCGTGCTGTTGGCAGCGCTGCACCCCAACACCGCGCTGCCGACGATGCCCCCACGGCCACGGCGACCGATTCGTTGGCGACGAACCCGGTGGTGTTGATCCCCGGTCCGTACACGTAGACGTACCTGCAGCGATCGTCGCCGTTGGGGTTGCCGCCACAGGTGTCGGTGGTGTCATTGGCCAGGAGGCTCCGACACGTCTGGCTAGCGCATGGGACCCTGACCGGTGCGGCCACGCACTGTGTTGTCCAGACGAAATCGTTGAGGAGGTCGACGACGCCGGAGACGTCATTCTGCGTAGGCCCAATGGAGACGTTGTAGAGCACGATGTAGCCGGCGTCGTCCGCCGCCGCGCTGCCAAGCTGGTCCGTGTTTTGGTTGCGACGGCGCGCCTTTTTGAGCAAGGCGTTGGTGCCGGACCTAGGCGGCTTTGTGGACAGAGAGTTGGGCGCCTGGTTGACGGTCGTCGCCCTCCTCGCGGCCGCAGGCGCCGGCGCCAGGAGGAGAAGCTGGAGAACAAGTAGCCAAGCTAGCAGCGTGACGGCCAAGGCACTGCCAATAGTGCTTCTTGTTGCAGCGGGGCGCGCCATTTTTTTGAGCTAGGGAGTACGTAATTAGCTAGCTAACTAGCTAGTATCTGCTGCAATATACACACGCGCGTACAGATAAACATGTACGTACGTAGGAAGGATTGGCTGAGAATCAACCGGTGGATGGATGCCATTAATCGCAAGGGTGCCGCGAGAAGGAGCACAAGATGAGTCCTGCCTTTGACAGCGATGAAGAACGCTCACGGTTAATGCGGCGACTGTGACTGCTCCGGCCTCCAATCATCCGTCAAGGACGAAGTCAAGGTAGTACACACGCAACACAACGCAACGCACGTATTGAAATTCCAGAGGGAGGAGTAGAGAGGCCTCCTGCTAAGCGGACGAAGCTCAAGGTCCGGCCACGGATCGCCGGGGTCGGCCGGCGTAGTGGCCGTTCAGGATCAGGTTGCTGGTCAAGTTCATGACGAGGGAGAGGGTCTGCGATGCCGATCCACGTTTCAGGTCAGCAGCCTACCCAGAGTTTTTTTTCCCCAAGAGGCCAGAGGCCCAGAGCTGCACTTTGTCCCGCTCTTCAAAATTTACATGTTCCCGCTCTTGAGCTACGCTTCCTGTCCGTCTACTTGAGCAAGGCCTTGAGTCACGTATGGGCCAATACTTCGGCCACGATCACACGTAGGCTTTCGGCTTTTTTAGAGAGGACAAAGCCCAGGCACAAACGCCGCGCTGGAAACGAGCGTGCGAGCCGAACGAACAAACGACTAGACAAGCAATTTTTAGTCCCACATGGCTTAGCTTAGCGTAAGCACTCCAATTCATAAGCGCGCCAGGCTTTTTATGGGGTGTGCCTAAAGAGAGCACATCCACCCCAACCTGTGCGGTCTGCACATCCAGCAACCCCAACTGGATATTGAAATTGAATCCTTGTAGCTTATGTCGTGTACGCCTGGTAAATATTTCCTTTTTTATTTTTCGTATGTTTTTCTCAAACATTATTGAGTAGCCTGGTAAATAATTTCTTTTCTTATGTTCCATAAATTCGTATTTTAAATAGCCTCAACCATTGTTTTGTATCACTGACATGTACGCCTGGTATATAATTCCTTTTCTATCGTGTGCCCGGTATATAATTCCTTTTATTTCATTTATTGTTTAAATTTTAATTTAAAATGATATCAAACATTATTGTGTAGCCTGCTAGCTAAGTAAATTCTTTTCTAATGTTTCATAAAATCATATTTTAAGTAGCCTCGAATATTGTTTTATCTGACTGGCATACAGTACTACACCATTTATTATGACCAGCAAACAATTCCGTATGTTGCAACAAAAGAAACAGTCAGGTCCTCCACCTATTCACGATGGGTTTGGTCAATGAGCATATGACATGCACGCCCGGTAAATAGGAGTAATTATTTTATTTTATTTCTTATATTTTATTTATAAAATCTCAAACATTAGTTTGTATGACATTTTAAATTACCTCGGATATTGTTTTGTATGACTGACATTTGTGACATGTACGCCTGGTGAATAATATTATTTTATCTCGTCCACCTGGTAAATAAGACTTTTATTTCATTGCTCACAACAAAAGTCTCTTATTTCATTTCTCGTAAAGTGGTATTTTAAGTAACTTCAAATATTATTTTGTACTCCTTCCGTCCGAAAAAGATTGTCTCAAGCTTGTCCCTCAAATGAATGTATCTAGCACTAACTTGATGCTAGATACATTCATTTGAGGGACAAGCTTTTTTCGGACAAAGAGAGTATGACATATAGTATTACATCATTACTATGACTAGCAAACATGTATATATGTATGTTGTAACTGGAGAAACAGTCATACTGTCCACTCACAGTGGAGGTAGTCAATCCCTAAGCCGGCACTAAAGGGTGGGGACTAAAGGTCCTCCCCTTTAGTACCGGTTCTGCACGAACTGCCGCTAAAGGGCCACCACGTGGCATGAGCCAGCGCCCGTGGGCGAGGAGACCTTTAGTACCGGTTTGTAACACCAACCGGTACTAAAAGGTTCGGGGGGTTTTGGGTCCATGATTTTTTTCCTTTAATTTTGTGTTTTCCATTTCATTCTTTTTCGTTTGCTGGTATTTTACGATACTACATATTGTACACGTTACGATACTACATATTGTACACGCCTGGTAAATATTTCCTTTTTTATTTTTCGTATGTTTTTCTCAAACATTATTGAGTAGCCTGGTAAATAATTTCTTTTCTTATGTTCCATAAATTCGTATTTTAAATAGCCTCAACCATTGTTTTGTATCACTGACATGTACGCCTGGTATATAATTCCTTTTCTATCATGTGCCCGGTATATAATTCCTTTTATTTCATTTATTGTTTAAATTTTAATTTAAAATGATATCAAACATTATTGTGTAGCCTGCTAGCTAAGTAATTTCTTTTCTAATGTTTCATAAAATCATATTTTAAGTAGCCTCGAATATTGTTTTGTATGACTGGCATACAGTACTACACCATTTATTATGACCAGCAAACAATTCCGTATGTTGCAACAAAAGAAACAGTCAGGTCCTCCACCTATTCACGATGGGTTTGGTCAATGAGCATATGACATGTACGCCCGGTAAATAGGAGTAATTATTTTATTTTATTTCTTATATTTTATTTATAAAATCTCAAACATTACTTTGTATGACATTTTAAATTACCTCGGATATTGTTTTGTATGACTGACATTTGTGACATGTACGCCTGGTGAATAATATTATTTTATCTCGTCCACCTGGTAAATAAGACTTTTATTTCATTGCTCAGAACAAAAGTCTCTTATTTCATTTCTCGTAAAGTGGTATTTTAAGTAACTTCAAATATTATTTTGTACTCCTTCCGTCCGAAAAAGCTTGTCTCAAGCTTGTCCCTCAAATGAATGTATCTAGCACTAACTTGATGCTAGATACATTCATTTGAGGGACAAGCTTTTTTCGAACAAAGAGAGTATGACATATAGTATTACATCATTACTATGACTAGCAAACATGTATATATGTATGTTGTAACTGGAGAAACAGTCATACTGTCCACTCACAGTGGAGGTAGTCAATCCCTAAGCCGGCACTAAAGGGTGGGGACTAAAGGTCCTCCCCTTTAGTATCGGTTCTGCACGAATTGCTGCTAAAGGGCCACCACGTGGCATGAGCCAGCGCCCGTGGGCGAGGAGACCTTTAGTACCGGTTTGTAACACCAACCGGTACTAAAAGGTTCGGGGTTTTTGGGTCCATGATTTTTTTCCTTTAATTTTGTGTTTTCCATTTAATTCTTTTTCGTTTGCTGGTATTTTACGATACTACATATTGTACACGTTATGCATATATATAAATAGAATTTCTCGTAGAACCTATATATATCATTCACAACCACCATTCACACACATACACATGTATATATGTATACAATTTCTCCTACATGTTGTCTTCGGAGCCAGTGGCATTTGCCTTGGTGCCTTCGGAGCACGATGACAATTAGGAGTGGTTCATGGGGGCGGTAGCGGGTAATAGTATTCTCCTTTGTGATCTATGACCTAGTCGAGCAAAAATCCCGCTATTTCCTCTTGAAGTCCTCGTATGCGCTCCGTTGGTAGGAGCTGCTCCCGTACCTCACTGAACTATTAAGAAGGAGATCAATATGCATGTATTAGTTGTATGACTAGATATCGATAATGATGTAAAAATTGTGAATAGTGTTCTGGCAAACGTACCCATAGCTGTCTATCAGATTTGCTCTTTTCGGACGCCATCATGCAAATGTTCTCACAAACGTAGTATGCACACACTTCAGTCCCCGGCGCCTGCTTCAGGGCCTTTACGAGAATAGAATTTAATCAGATGATAATTAATCAAGCATGATAATTAATGGTATTGAAACAAGAATTAAAGAGATGGTAGCTAGCTAGTACTATTTAATTACTTACCTTGGGTCGATACCAATACAGCTTTTTTCGCCATTTGCCTGGAGTCACCTTGACGAACTTTTCCCAAGCCCTGCCCGCCGGCAAAGAAAATGAATAAAGGAGTTATTAAATAGTTGATATCAGGAAATGACAAACTAAAGAGGCCGAGATATAATTAATAATGATTGAAATTACCTGTCGACTATCCCCTTCAAGATGGTGTAGTCACTTTGTTTTTTAAGTAGTGAGTCCAGTACTTCAACTATTCCTTCTTCAACTTTAATGATTAACAAGATCCAATGGTAACTGCATGCGCACACGTTTGCATGTCTTAATTAAGCGGGCATGTGCATAACACTCATCAACTACCCTAAACCCTATACACTTAATTATTAACATCTAGCTAGCTAGTAAGCAAAAACAGAATTTGTAGTACAAGACAGTGTGACTCACAGGAAGTTGTATGGAAGTAGTATATCTTCATTGGTATTGAGGCGCTTCAAGAACTCTAGCATGTTTTTCTCTACATCTGCTTTATACCATTCATATTTCCATGTCTGTTCATTAATGGAATTTGGGTCAATGAACCCAATGCCATAGCGTCCACCTTTTTTCATTTCATACATCTTCATCCTGCATAATACCGCAGTAAAAAAATAGTGACGATAATTACAGGTAATGATCGATCAATGAGCACTACAGCTAGATTGAGACTTAAATTACAGAAAAAAATCATTTACAGACAATAGCAACTGACGAGAGATTTTTCGAGTGCTTCTTGATTGAATAACTGAAATAGTTATGAATACTCAACAGACAGAGCTAGCTTATGGAAGTAATGCTCTCCCTTGACGTTCACCATGAGGGCCTCTCGATTGGAACTCTTGGTAATTTTCATGTACTAATCATGCAATTCATACATTCTCGTTGGGTGGTTCTTGACCTCCTCAGGCTCGACCAAAGGTTCGCCGCGGACATATTTCCGTTTTATGTCCTCCTCTCTAAGCGGAGACATGGGCTCAATCTCGAGGAGTTGTCCAACAGTGATACCGAGCATTTTAGCCTGCCTTCTATGCTCGTCGGTTATTACCAGCTGACCGGCGCCGGTACTCTCATGTGTTTGTACAACAAGCGGGGGGTCGATTGCGCCGCCTGTTCTCCCAGCTAGGGAACTGTTTTCCCGCATTTTTGGCCAGCTACTTGGCTCGAGCTCGAGCTCGATGTTGGAAATATGCCCTAGAGGCAATAATAAACTGGTTATTATTATATTTCCTTGTTCATGATAATCATTTATTATCCATGCTACAATTGTATTGATAGGAAACTCAGAAATATGTGTGGATACATAGACAACACCATGTCCCTAGTAAGCCTCTAGTTGACTAGCTCGTTGATCAATAGATGGTTACGGTTTCCTGACCATGGACATTGGATGTCATTGATAACGGGATCACATCATTAGGAGAATGATGTGATGGACAAGACCCAATCCTAAGCCTAGCACAAGATCGTATAGTTCGTATGCTAAAGCTTTTCTAATGTCAAGTATCATTTCCTTAGACCATGAGATTGTGCAACTCCCGGATACCGTAGGAATGCTTTGGGTGTGCCAAACGTCACAACGTAATTGCGTGGCTATAAAGGTGCACTACGGGTATCTCCGAAAGTGTCTATTGGGTTGGCACGAATCGAGACTGGGATTTGTCACTCCGTGTGACAGAGAGGTATCTCTGGGCCCACTCAGTAGGACATCATCATAATGATGGAAATATGCCCTAGAGGCAATAATAAATTAGTTATTATTATATTTCCTTGTTCATGATAATCTTTTATTATCCATGCTAGAATTGTATTGATAGGAAACTCAGATACATGTGTGGATACATAGACAACACCATGTCCCTAGTAAGCCTCTAGTTGACTAGCTCGTTGATCAATAGATGGTTACGGTTTCCTGACCATGGACATTGGATGTCATTGATAACGGGATCACATCATTAGAAGAATGATGTGATGGACAAGACCCAATCCTAAGCCTAGCATAAGATCATGTAGTTCGTATGCTAAAGCTTTTCTAATGTCAAGTATCATTTCCTTAGACCATGAGATTGTGCAACTCCCGGATACCGTAGGAATACTTTGGGTGTGCCAAACGTCACAACGTAACTGGGTGACTATAAAGGTGCACTACGGGTATCTCCAAAAGTGTCTGTTGGGTTGGCGCCAATCGAGACTGGGATTTGTCACTCCGTGTAAACGGAGAGGTATCTCTGGGCCCACTCGATAGGACATCATCATAATGTGCACAATGTGACCAAGGAGTTGATCACGGGATGATGTGTTACGGAACGAGTAAAGAGACTTGCCGGTAACGAGATTGAACAAGGTATCGGGATACCGACGATCGAATCTCGGGCAAGTATCGTACCGCTAGACAAAGGGAATTGTATACGGGATTGATTAAGTCCTTGACATCGTGGTTCATCCGATGAGATCATCGTGGAACATGTGGGAGCAAACATGGGTATCCAGATCCCGCTGTTGGTTATTGACCGGAGAGTCATCTCGGTCATGTCTGCATGTGTCCCGAACCCGTAGGGTCTACACACTTAAGGTTCGGTGACGCTAGGGTTATAGAGATATTAGTATGCGGTAACCCGAAAGTTGTTCGGAGTCCCGGATGAGATCCCGAACGTCACGAGGAGTTCCGGAATGGTCCGGAGGTAAAGATTTATATATGGGAAGTCTTGTTTTGGTCGCCGGAAAAGTTTCGCGCATTATCGGTATTGTACCGGGAGTGCCGAAAGGGGTCCGGGGGTCCACCAAGGGGGTCCACCTGCCCCAGGGGCCACATGGGCTGTAGGGGTGTGCGCCTTGGCCTATATGGGCCAAGGGCACCAGCCCCAAGAGGCCCATGCACCAAGAGATAAGGGAAAGGAAGAGTCCTAGAAGGGGAAGGCACCTCCTAGGTGCCTTGGGGAGGAGGGACTCCTCCCTGGCCGCACCCTTCCTTGGAGGAAGGGCCAAGGCTGTACCCCCCTCTCCCTTGGCCCTATATATAGTGGGGAGAAGGGAGGGCAGCCGCACATAAGCCCTGGCGCCTCCCTCTCCCTCCCATGACACATCTTCCTCCTCCCACAGCGCTTGGCGAAGCCCTGTTGGAATCCCGCTACTTCCACCACCACGCCGTCGTGCTACTGGATCTCCATCAACCTCTCCTTCCCCCTTGCTGGATCAAGAAGGAGGAGACGTCGCTGCTCCGTACGTGTGTTGAACGCGGAGGTGCCGTCCGTTCGGCGCTAGGATCATCGGTGATTTGGATCACGACGAGTACGACTCCATCAACCCCGTTCTCTTGAACGCTTCCGCGCACGATCTACAAGGGTATGTAGATCCACTCCTCCCTCATTGCTAGATGACTCCATAGATTGATCTTGGTGACACGTAGGAAAATTTTGAATTTATGCTACGTTCCCCAACACATAATGTGCACAATGTGACCAAGGAGTTGATCACGGGATGATGTGTTACGGAACGAGTAAAGAGACTTGCCGGTAACGAGATTGAACAAGGTATCGGGATACCGACGATCGAATCTCGGGCAAGTACAATACCGCTAGACAAAGGAAATTGTATACGGGATTGATCGAATCCTCGACATCGTGGTTCATCCGATGAGATCATCGTGGAACATGTGGGAACCAACATGGGTATCCAGATTCCGCTGTTGGTTATTGACCGGAGAACGTCTCGGTCATGTCTGCATGGTTCCCGAACCCGTAGGGTCTACACACTTAAGGTTCGATGACGCTAGGGTTATAAAGGAAGTTTGTATGTGGTTACCGAATGTTGTTCAGAGTCCCGGATGAGATCCCGGATGTCACGAGGAGTTCCGGAATGGTCCGGAGGTAAATAATTATATATGGGAAACCCTAAAGGGGGCACACCCCCTCCCTCTCCCCTATATATACTCGAGGACTTTGGGGCTGCCAACACATGAGTTTTGACCTCTCCATGGCGCAACCCTGCCTCTCTCCCTCCTCCTCTCCCGCGGTGCTTGGCGAAGCCCTGCAGGATTGCCACGCTCGTCCACCACCACCACGCTGTCGTGCTGCTGCTGGACGGAGTCTTCCTCAACCTCTCCCTCTCCCCTTGGTGGATCAAGGCATGTGAGACGTCACCGGGCTGCACATGTGTTGAACGCGGAGGTGCCGTCCGTTCGGCACTAGGATCATCGGTGATTTGGATCATGACGAGTACGACTCCATCAACCCCGTTCACTTGAACGCTTCCGCTTAGCGATCTACAAGGGTATGTAGATGCACTCTCCTTCACCTCGTTGCTGGATTACTCCATAGATTGATCTTGGTGATGCGTAGAAAATTTTGAATTTCTGCTACGTTCCCCAACAGTGGCATCATGAGCTAGGTCTATGCGTAGTTTCTATGCACGAGTAGAACACAAAGTAGTTGTGGGCGTCGATTTTGTCAATTACTTGCCGTTACTAGTCTTATCTTGATTCGGCGGCATTGTGGGATGAAGCGGCCCGGACCAACCTTACACGTACGCTTACGTGAGACCAGTTCCACCAACTGACATGCACTAGTTGCATAAGGTGGCTGGCGAGTGTCTGTCTCTCCCACTTTAGTCGGATCGGATTCGATGAACAGGGTCCTTATGAAGGGTAAATAGAAATTGGCAATTCACGTTGTGGTTTTGGCGTAGGTAAGAAACGTTCTTGCTAGCAACCTATAGCAGCCACGTAAAAACTTGCAACAACAATTAGAGGAGGTCTAACTTGTTTTTGCAGCAAGTGTTTTGTGATGTGATATGGCCAAAGGATGTGATAAATGATATATGTGATGTATGAGATGATCATGTTCTTGTAATAGGAATCACGACTTGCATGTCGATGAGTATGACATCCGGCAGGAGCCATAGGAGTTGTCTTAATTTATTTATGACCTGCGTGTCAACATAAACGCCATGTAATTACTTTACTTTATTGCTAACCGTTAGCTGTAGTAGTAGAAGTAATAGTTGGCGAGACAACTTCATGAAGACACGATGATGGAGATCATGATGATGGAGATCATGGTGTCATGCCGGTGACGATGATGATCATGGAGCCCCGAAGATGGAGATCAAAAGGAGCAAAATGATATTGGCCATATCATGTCACTATTTGATTGCATGTGATGTTTATCATGTTTTACATCTTATTTTCTTAGAACGACGGTAGCTTAAATAAGATGATCCCTCCCTAAAATTTCAAGAAAAGTGTTCTCCCTAACTGTGCACCATTGCGAAGGTTCGTCGTTTCGAAGCACCACGTGATGATCGGGTGTGATAGATTCTTACGTTCGAATACAACGGGTGTTGACGAGCCTGGCATGTATAGACATGGCCTCGGAACACATGCGAAACACTTAGGTTAACTTGACGAGCCTAGCATGTACAGACATGGCCTCGGAACACAGAGGACCGAAAGGTCGAAAATGAGTCGTATAGAAGATACGATCAACATGAGATGTTCACCAATGATGACTAGTCCGTCTCACGTGATGATCGGACACGGCCTAGTTGATTCGGATCATGTATCACTTAGATGACTAGAGGGATGTCTATCTGAGTGGGAGTTCATGAAATTATCAGATGAACTCAATTATCAAGAACATAGTCAAAAAGGACTTCGTAAATTATGTCGTAGCTTACGCTTTAGTTCTACTGTTTTAGATACGTTCCTAGAGAAAATTTAGTTGAAAGTTGATGGTAGCAATTATGCGGACTGGGTCCGTAAACTGAGGATTGTCCTCATTGCTGCGCAGAAGGATTATGTCCTTAATGCACCGCTCAGTGAGCTAAACCTCGAGCGTCGGTTGTGGATGTTGCGAACATCTGACATACACGTTTTGATGACTACATGATAGTTCAGTGTGTAATACTAAATGGTTTAGAATTGAGGCACCAAAGACGTTTTTGAAACATCGCAGAACATATGAGATGTTCCAAGGACTGAAATTGGGATTTCAGGCTAGTGCCCACGTCAAGAGGTATGAGACCTTTGACAAGTTTCTTAAGCCTGCAAACTAAGGAGAAAAGCTCAATCGTTGAGCATGTGCTCAGATTGTATGAGTACAACGATCGCTTGAATCGAGTGGGAGTTGATCTTCCAGATGAGATAGTGATGGTTCTCCAAAGTCACTGCCACCAAGCTACTAGAGCTTCATGATGAACTATAACATATCAGGGATAGATATGATCCTTGAGCTATTCGCGACACCACGAAAGTAGAAATCAAAAGGGAGCATCAATTGTTGATGGTTAGTAAAACCACTAGTTTCAAGAAGGGCAAGGGCAAGAAAGGGACACTTCATGAAACAACAAATCAGTTGCTGCTCTAGTGAAGAAACCCAAAGTTGAACCCTAGCCCGAGACTTAGTGCTTCTGTAATAAGGGGAACGGTCACTGAAACAGAACCACCCTAGATACTTGGTAGATGAGAAGGCAGGCAAGGTCAACAGAAGTATATTGGATATGCATTATATTAATGTGTACTTTACTAGTACTCCTAGTAGCACCAGGCTATTAGATACCGGTTCGGTTGCTAAGTGTTAGTAACTCGAAATAAAAGGCTATGGAATAAACGGAGACTAGCTAAAGGTGAGATGACGATATGTGTTGGAAGTATTTCCAAGGCTGATGTAATCAAATATCGTACGCTCCCTCTACCATCGAGATTGGTATTAAAATCTAAATAATTGTTATTTGGTGTCTGCGTTGGGCATAAACATGATTGGATTATGTTTATCGCAATATGGTTATTCATTTAAGGAGAATAATGGTTACTCTGTTTATTTGAATAATACCATCCTGATCGTAGTGATACACATGTTCATGCCAAAAGATATAGGATAATAATGATAGTACCACACACTTGTGGCACTGCAATTTGAGTCATATTGGTATAAAACGCATGAAGAAGCTCCATGTTGATGGATCTTTGGACTCACTCATTCTTGAAAAGATTGAGACATGCGAACCATGTTTGTTGGTAGATATGCATGAAGAAACTCCATACAGATGGATCGTTTGGACTCACTTGATTTTGAATCACTTGAGACATGCAAATCATACCACATGGGCAAGATGACTGAAAAGCCTCGTTTTCAGTAAGATGGAACAAGAAAGCAACTTGTTGGAAGTAATACATCTTGATGTATGCAGTCCAATGAGTGCTGAGGCATGTAGTGGATATCGTTATGTTCTTACTTCACAGATGATTTGAGTAATTGCTAAAGTATATTTACTTGATGAATCATGAGTCTGAATTATTGAAAGGTTCAAGTAATTTCAGAGTGAAGTTGAAGATCATCATGACAAGAGGATAAAATGTCTATGATATGATCATAGAGATTCATATCTGAGTTACGAGTTTGGCACACAATTAAGACATTGTGGAAATTGTTTCACGACTAATACCGCCAGGAACACCATAGTGTGATGGTGTGTCCGAACATCATAACTGCACCCTATTTGATGTGGTGCATACCATGATGTCTCTTATCGAATTACCACTATCATTTATGGGTTAGGCATTAGAGACACACTACAGGAAACAGGTAATTTGCCGTCCGTGGATCACAGACGGCAAAGACGTAAATCCAGACGGCAAAGAGTTTGCTGTCAGTAAGTAGACGGCAGAGTCAGACGGCAAAGATTAATTGGCAAAGAATACTTTGCCGTTTGCTATTTTTTCTGGATGACGGCAAAGAATTTCCCGTGAGGAAATTGTGTTTGCCGTCAGTGATACAAACCAGACGGCAAAAAAAGCGACCTAACAGACCCGTGGCCTTGACGGACGGCGTTAGTGCTTTGCCGTCAGCCAGAATCCAGCTTTGCCGTCATTCGCAAACATCACAGACGGCAAAGAAAATTTTTTATTTAAAAAAATATATATCGTACAAACAAGTGGAGAGGCGACCAGGAACAAACGGACGACGAACTCCACAGTATCCATCAACACTATTTATCTAAGAATCAAACAAGAACGAATGGATTTCACAAGAGAAAACAAAACTACTCGGTGAACAGATTACACTACGTTACAATACAGGAGTTGGATCTATACTCCCACCGGCCCACGCATCACTGGAGCAGCAGCTGCACCTCTCTCCCTTCTCCTTCCTTTCACCATGCATAGGAACACACCAACATCCGAGGAGCTCAAGCCGTCTGCCGCCGCGCCGGAGCTCGCCACTCTTGTCCGGGCGCTGGATCCACTTGACCCCGCCAACTCTGTGCGCCAAGCCCCGCCACCGGCAGAGGAGGCGGAGGCCCGCGGGTGTGAAGGCGGGGGCGAAGGAGAGGAGCGGAGGTGGAGGCGGGCGACTGCGGGTGCTCGGAGGGAGGCCGGCGGCGCGGGAAGCCGGGCGTCGCGGATGGGGAGGCGGGGCCGACCGGGCGGCGGCGGCGGCGAGGCAGGGCCAGGCGGCGCGGGGTCGCGGATGAGGAGGCTGGGCCGACCGGGCGGCGGTGGCGGCGAGGCAGGGCCAGGCGGCGCGGGGACGCGGATGGGGAGGCGGGGCCGACCGGGCGGCGGTGGCGGCGAGGCGGGGCCAGGCAGCGCGGGTGTCATGGATGAGGAGGCCGAGCCGACCGGGCGGTGGCGGCGCGGCAAGACTAGGCGGCGCGGGGACGCGAATTGGGAGGCGGCGACGAGGGAGGGCCAGGCAGCGCGGATGAGGAGGCCGGGCCGACCGGGCGGCGGCGGCGAGGCAGGACCAGGCGGCGCGGGGACGTGGATGGGGAGGCGGGGGCGACCGAGCGGCGGCGGTGATGCAGTGCCGATAGCAGAGAAGAGGAGATCGAGGGGGAGAGATGGTGTCGGAGTGGGAGAGTGGTTGGTTCGATGGGTGGGTTGGTGGGGACGTGGGAATAAGGTACTGTTGTGGGTTGGGTGGGTGGGGTCGGGCGTGGTGGACGGAAAGAGAGGCACCGCACCGCGGATCGTGCCATGTCATCGATCCGTGGCATGGATCCGCGAGGTGTGCTTCTTTGCTTTGCCGTCTGCGAAAAAAACTACATACGGCAAAGATCTTCGCCGTCTGTGATTTATACTACAGACGGCAAAATATGCTCTTTGCCGTCTGCGTTTACGGCAAAAGGCATATTTTGCCGTCTGTAGTAAAAACCGCAGACGGCGAAGATCTTTGCCGTCTGTAGTTCGCTTTGCAGATGGCAAAGTGAGCTTTTTGCCGTCTATTTATTTTTTCGCAGACGGCAAAGTATATTTTGCCGTTAGTTTTTCTTTGTCGCCTGTTGATGACAGCAAACCCTTTCTTTGCCGTCTGCCCCGACAAAATGCTGATGGCAAAGACAATACTGATGGCAAATCTCCAGTTTCCTGTAGTGACAACCGCATTCACTTTAAATAGGGCACCACACAAATCCGTTGAGACGACACCGTATGAACTATGGTTTAGAGAAACCTAAGCTGTTGTTTCTTAAAAGTTTGGGGCCACGATGCTTATGTGGAAAAGTTTCAGGCTGATGAGCTCGAACCCAAAAAGCGGATAAATGCATCTTCATAGGACACCCAAAACAGTTGGGTATACCTCCTGTCTCAGATCCGAAAGCAATAGGATTGTTTCTGAAATCGGGTCCTTTCTCGAGAAAAAGGTTTCTCCCGAAAGAATTGAGTGGGAGGATGGTGGAGACTTGATGAGGCTATAAAACCATCACTTCAACTAGTGTGTAGCAGGGCACAGGAAGTTGTTCCTGTGGCACCTACACCAATTGAAGTAGAAGCTTATGATAGTGATCATGAAACTTCGGATCAAGTCACTACCAAACCTCGTAGGACGACAAGGATGCGTACTACTTCAAAGTGGCACGTGATCCTGTCTTGGAAGTCATGTTGCTAGACAACAATGAACATACGAGCTATGGAGAAGCGATGGTGGGCCCGGATTCCGAAAAATGGCTCGAGGCCATAAAATCCGAGAGAGGATCCATGTATGAAAACAAAGTGTAGACTTTGGAAGAACTACTTGATAGTCGTAAGGCTGTTGGGTGCAGATGGATTTTAAAAGGAAGACAGACAATGATGGTAAGTGTCACCATTGAGAAAGCTCGACTTGTCGTTAAGATGTTTTCCAACAAGTTCAAGGAGTTGAGTACAATGAGACTTTCTCACACGTAGCGATGCTAAAAGTCTGTTGGAATTATGTTAGCAGTTACTGCATTATTTATGAAATCTTGCAGATAGGATGTCAAAACATTGTTTCCTCGACGATTTTCTTGAGGAAAGGTTGTATGAGATACAACCAGAAGGTTTTGTCAATCCTGAAAAATGCTAACAAGTATGCAAAGCTCCAGCAATCCTTCTAAGGACTGGAGTAAGCATCTTGGAGTTGGAATGTACGCTTTGATGAGATGATCAAAGATTTTGGGTTTATACAAAGTTTATGAGAAACTTGTATTTCCAAAGAAGTGAGTGGGAGCACTATAGAATTTCTGATGAGTATATGTTGTTGACATATTGTTGATCAGAAATGATGTAGAATTTCTGGAAAGCATATAGGGTTATTTGAAAAGTGTTTTTCAATGGAAAACCTGGATTAAGCCACTTGAACATTGAGCATCAAGATCTATAAGGATTGATCAAAACGCTTAATGGTACTTTCAAATGAGCACATACCTTGACATGATCTTGAAGGTGTTCAAGATGGATCAGTCAAAGAAGGAGTTCTTGCCTGAGTTGTAAGGTATGAAGTTAAGACTTAAAGCTCGACCACGGCAGAATAGAGAGAAAGGACGAAGGTCGTCTCCTATGCTTAGACATAGGCTCCATAGTATGCTATGCTGTGTACCGCACCTGATGTGTGCCTTGCCACATGTCTGGCAAGATGGTACAAAGGTGATCAAGGAGTGGATCACCAGACAGCGGTCAAAATTGTCCTTGGAGAAAATAAGAACGTGTTTCTCGATTATGGAGGTGATAAAGAGTTTGGCGTAAAGGGTTACGTCGATGCAAGCCTTAACACCTATCCGAATGACTCTGAGTAGCAAACCGGATACGTATAGTGGAGCAACCATTTGGAATAGCTCCAAGTGGAACGTGGTAGCAGCATCTACGATATGACATAAAGTTTTGCAAAATACATAGGGATCTGAATGTTGCAGACCCATTGACTACAACCTCTCTCACAAGCATAAACATGATCAAACCCAGAACTCATTGAGTGTTGATCACATAGTGATGTGAACTAGATTATTGACTCTAGTAAACTCTTTGGATGTTAGTCACATGGCGATGTGACCTGTGATCACATGGCGATGTGAACTAGATTATTGACTCTAGTGCAAGTGGGAGAGTGTTGGAAATATGCCCCAGAGGCAATAATAAACTGGTTATCATTATATTTCCTTGTTCATGATAATCGTTTATTATCCATGCTAGAATTGTATTGATAGGAAACTTAGATACTTTGTGGATACATAGACAACACCATGTCCCTAGTAAGCCTCTAGTTGACTAGCTCGTTGATCAATAGATGGTTACAGTTTCCTGACCATGGACATTGGATGTCGTTGATAACGGTATCACATCATTAGGAGAATGATGTGATGGACAAGACCCAATCCTAAGCCTAGCACAAGATCGTATAGTTCGTATGCTAAAGCTTTTCTAATGTCAAGTATCATTTCCTTAGACCATGAGATTGTGCAACTCCCGGATACCGTAGGAATGCTTTGGGTGTGCCAAACATCACAACGTAACTGGGTGGCTATAAAGGTGCGCTACGGGTATCTCCGAAAGTGTCTGTTTGGTTGGCACGAATTGAGACTAGGATTTGTCACTCCGTGTGATGGAGAGGTATCTCTGGGCCCACTCGGTAGGACATCATCATAATGTGCACAATGTGACCAAGGAGTTGATCACGGGATGATGTGTTACGGAACGAGTAAAGAGACTTGCTGGTAACGAGATTGAACAAGGTATCAGGATACCGACGATCGAATCTCGGGCAAGTAGAATACCGCTAGACAAAGGAAATTGTATACGGGATTGATCAAATCCTCGACATCGTGGTTCATCCGATGAGATCATTGTGGAACATGTGGGAACCAACATGGGTATCCAGATCCCGCTGTTGGTTATTGACCGGAGAACGTCTCGGTCATGTCTGCATGGTTCCCGAACCCGTAGGGTCTACACACTTAAGGTTCGATGACGCTAGGGTTATAAAGGAAGTTTGTATGTGGTTACCGAATGTTGTTCAGAGTCCCGGATGAGATCCCGGATGTCACGAGGAGTTCCGGAATGGTCCGGAGGTAAATAATTATATATGGGAAGTCCTGTTTTGGTCACCGGAAAAGTTTCGGGTTTTATCGGTAATGTACCAGGACCACCGGGAGGGTCCCGGTGGTCCACCAAGTGGGGCCACTAGCCCCGGAGGGCTGCATGGGCCAAGTGTGGGAGGGGACCAGCCCCAGGTGGGCTGGTGCGCCCCCCCACAAGGGCCCAAGGCGCCTAGGGTTTGGGGAGGGGCGCCTCCACCTAGCTTGGGGGGGGGGCAAGTTTCCCCCTCTCCCCTCCCTTGGCCGCCACCCTAGATGGGTTTGGGGCTGCCGCACCCTTTGGGGTGGAAAACCTAAAGGGGTGCACCCCCTCCCTCTCCCCTATATATACTTGAGGACTTTGGGGCTGCCAACACATGAGTTTTGACCTCTCTATGGCGCAGCCCTGCCTCTCTCCCTCCTCCTCTCCCGCGGTGCTTGGCGAAGCCCTGCAGGATTGCCACGCTCCTCCACCACCACCACGCCATCGTGCTGTTGCTGGACGGAGTCTTCCTCAACCTCTCCCTCTCCCCTTGCTGGATCAAGGCATGGGAGACGTCATCGGGCTGCACGTGTGTTGAACGCGGAGGTGCCGTCCGTTCGGCACTAGGATCATCGGTGATTTGGATCACGACGAGTACGACTCCATCAACCCTGTTCACTTGAACGCTTCCGCTTAGCGATCTACAAGGGTATGTAGATGCACTCTCCTTCCCCTCGTTGCTGGATTACTCCATATATTGATCTTGGTGATGCGTAGAAAATGTTGAATTTCTGCTACGTTCCCCAACACTCGACTCCTTCATTTGTCGTGCTCGATGTGCCTTCTTGATTTGGCGCTCATAGTCTGAGTCAACAGGCTTGGGAGCTGGTTTTCTTGCCATATGAATAAAGTGGTCAACGACTTTCTCAAGCACTTTCTCCTTTGGCGGCGGTGGCGGTTTCGGTCCAAAATGGGCGTCCACTTGGGCCTTCACTATGGTTGTGTTTTGCTCCTCGGTCATGTCACAAGGCATCTGAGGAAGAGGAGCGAGGCTTGGACCATATTGAAATCGCTTGCCTCCGCATGTACCTCCTGTACTACCTCGACTTGTACCGCTATGCACCATAGCTGCGGCATCTCTCTTCCGCGATTGCTGAGGCGGCGGAGACGGCAGACATGGCTGAGCTGGAGCAGGAGGAGTGGCCTGACGCTGTGCCAGACTTGAAGCAGGAGGAGTGGCCTGACGCTGTGCCGGACTTGGAGGAGGAGTGGCCTGATGCGTTGGTGGACTTGGAGGAGTGGGAGTCTGCTGACGCGTGTTGGGGATCGTTGCAGAAATTAAAAAATTTCTACGCATCACCAAGATCAATCTATGGAGTTTACTAGCAACGAGAGGGGAGTGCATCTTCATACCTTTGAAGATCGCGATGCGGAAGCATTGCAAGAACGCGATCGGTGGAGTCGTACACGAAGCGATTCAGATCGCGACTGAATCCGGTCTAAGCACAGAACACCGGTGCCTCCGTGTTCAACACACATGCAGCCCGGTGACGTCTCCTGCACCTTGATCCAACAAGGGAGAGTGAAAGATTGGGGAAGACTCCGTCCAGCAGCAGCACGACGGCGTGGTGGTGGTGGAGGAGCGTGGTGCTCCAGCAGGGCCGGCTTCGCCAAGCACTGCGAGAGACGAGGAGGGAGAGGGGTAGGGCTGCGCCAAGAGAGAGGGAGACTCGTGTCTCTGGCAGCGCCAAAACCCCCACAATATTTAGGGGAAGGGGAGGGGGGCCGGCCCGGGGCGGCGGCCCCTCGGGGGGGGGGGGCAGCGGCCCCCTTAGGGTTTCCAACTAGAGGGGCGCGCGCCCCCGGGGGGCAGCACCCCCCTAGGGTTTCCAACCCTAGGCGCCTTGGGCCCTTGGGGGGGGGGGCACCAGCCCACTAAGGGGCTGGTTCCCACCCAACTACAGCCAATTAGGTCCTTCGGGGCAGGTGGACCCTCCCGGTGGACCCCGAAACCTTTCCGGTGACTAAAACTGGACTTCCCATATATAAATCTTCAGTTCCGGACCATTCCGGAAATCCTCGTGAGTCCGGGATCGCATCCGAGACTATGAACAACATTTGGTAAATACGTACATCTATTCCCTATAACCCTAGCATCATCGAACCTTAAGTGTGTAGACCCTACGGGTTCGGGAACTATGCAGACATGACCGAGACCTCTATCCGGCCATTAACCAACAATGGGATCTAGATACCCATGTTGGCTCCCACATGTTCCACGATGATCTCATCGGATGAACCACGATGTCAAGGATTCAATCAATCCTGTATACGATTCCCTTTGTCTACCGATATAGCACTTGCCCGAGATTCAATCGTCGGATACCGATACCTTGTTCAATCTCGTTACGACAAGTCTCTTTACTCGTTCCGTAACACATCATCCCGTGACCAACCCCTTAGTCACATTGAGCTCATTACGATGATGTCTTACCGAGTGGGCCCAGAGATACCTCTCCTTCATACGGAGTGACAAATCCCAGTCTCGATTCATGCCAACCCAACAGATACTTTCGGGGATACCCGTAGTGTACCTTTATAGCCACCTAGTTACATTGTGACGTTTGGCACACCCAAAGTACCCTTACGGTATTCAGGAGTTGCACAATCTCATGGTCTAAGGAAAAGATGCTTGACATTAGAAAAGCTTTAGCAGACGAACTACACGATCTTGTGCTATGCTTAGGATTGGGTCTTGTCTATCACATCATTATCCTAATGATGTGATCCCGTTATCAATGACATCCTATGTCCATGGTTAGGAAACTGTAACCATCTATTGATCAACGAGCTAGTCAACTAGAGACTCACTAGGGACATGTTGTGGTCTATGTATTCACACATGCATTATGATTTCCGGATAACACAATTATAGCATGAACAATAGACAATTATCATGAACAAGGAAATATAATAATAACCATTTTATTATTGCCTCTAGGGCATATTTCCAACAGTCTCCCACTTGCACTAGAGTCAATAACCTAGTTACATTGTGATGAATCGAACACAAATAGAGTTCTGGTGTTGATCATGCTTTGCACGTGGAAGAGGTTTAGTCAACGGGTCTGCGACATTCTGGTCCGTATGCACTTTACAAATCTCTATGTCTCCATCTTGAACATTTTCACGAATGGATTTGAAGCGACGCTTGATATGCCTTGTCTTCTTGTGAAACCTGGGCTCCTTGGCAAGGGCAATAGCTCCAGCGTTGTCAAAGAAGAGAGTCATCGGGCCCGACGCATTGGGAATAACTCCTAGGTCGGTAATGAAATCCTTCATCCAAATTGCTTCATGTGCTGCCTCCGAGGTTGCCATGTACTCCGCTTCACATATAGATCCCGCCACGACGCTTTGCTTGCGACTGCACCAGCTGACTGCCCCACCATTCAAAATATACACGTATCCGGTTTGTGACTTGGAGTCATCCACATCTGTGTCAAAGCTAGCATCAACGTAACCCTTTACAAGGAGCTCTTCGTCACCTCCATAAACGAGAAACATATCCTTAGTCCTTTTCAGGTACTTCAGGATATTCTTGACCGCTGTCCAGTGTTCCATGCCGGGATTACTTTGGTACCTTCCTACCAAACTTACGGCAAGGTTTACGTCAGGTCTGGTACACAGCATGGTGTACATAATAGACCCTTTGGCCGAGGCATAGGGGATGACACTCATCTTTTCTCTATCTTCTGCCGTGCTAGGGCATTGAGCCGCGCTCAATCTAACACCTTGCAATAAAGGCAAGAACCCCTTCTTTGACTGATCCATATTGAACTTCTTCAATATCTTGTCAAGGTATGTGCTTTGTGTAAGACCAATGAGGCGTCCCGATCTATCTCTATAGATCTTGATGCCTAATATATAAGCAGCTTCTCCAACGTCCTTCATTGAAAAACACTTATTCAAGTAGGCTTTTATGCTTTCCAAGAGTTCTATATTATTTCCCATTAATAGTATGTCGTCCACATACAATATGAGAAATGCTACAGATCTCCCACTCACTTTCTTGTAAACACAGGCTTCTCCATAAATCTGCGTAAACCCAAACGCTTTGATCATCTCATCAAAATGAATGTTTCAGCTCCGAGATGCTTGCACCAGCCCATAGATCGAGCGTTGGAGCTTGCATACCTTGTCAGCATTCTTAGGATCGACAAAACCTTCCGGCTGCATCATATACAATTCTTCCTTAAGGAAACCATTAAGGAATGCCGTTTTGACGTCCATTTGCCATATCTCATAATCATAGAATGCGGCAATTGCTAACATGATTTGGACAGACTTCAGCTTCGCTATGGGTGAGAAGGTCTCATCGTAGTCAGCCCCTTGAACTTGTCGATAACCCTTAGCGACAAGTCGAGCTTTATAGATGGTCACATTGCCATCCGCGTCCGTCTTCTTCTTAAAAATCCATTTATTTTCTATGGCTCGCCGATCATCGGGAAAGCCCATCAAAGTCCATACTTTGTTTTCATACATGGATCCTATCTCGGATTTCATGGCTTCAAGCCATTTGTCGGAATCTGGGCCCGCCATCGCTTCTTCATAGTTCGAAGGTTCACCATTGTCTAACAACATGATTTCCAGAACAGGGTTGTCGTACCATTCCGGTGCGGAACGTGTCCTTGTGGACCTACGAAGTTCAGTAGCAACTTGATCTGAAGTTTCATGATCATCATCATTAACTTCCTCTCTAGTCGGTGCAGGCACCACATAAACATTTTCTTGAGATGCGCTACTCTCCGGTTCTAGAGGCAATACTTCATCAAGTTCTACTTTCCTCCCACTTACTTCTTTCGAGAGAAACTCTTTCTCTAGAAAGGATCCATTCTTGGAAACAAAGATCTTGCCTTCGGATCTGAGGTAGAAGGTATACCCAATAGTTTCCTTATGGTATCCTATGAAGACGCATTTTTCTAACTTGGGTTCGAGCTTTTCAGGTTGAAGTTTCTTGACATAAGCATCGCATCCCCAAACTTTCAGAAACGATAGCTTAGGTTTCTTCCCAAACCATAATTCATACGGTGTCGTCTCAACGGATTTTGACGGAGCCCTATTTAAGGTGAATGCGACAGTCTCTATAGTGTAACCCCAAAATGATAGGGGTAGGTCGGTAAGAGACATCATGGATCGCACCATATCCAATAGAGTGCGATTTCGACGTTCGGACACACCATTACGCTGAGGTGTTCCAGGCGACGTGAGTTGTGAAACAATTCCACATTTCCTTAAGTGCGTGCCAAATTCGTGACTCAAATATTCTCCCCCACGATTTGATCGTAAGAACTTGATTTTCCTGTCACGTTGATTCTCAACCTCACTCTAAAATTCCTTGAACTTTTCAAAGGTCTCAGACTTGTGTTTCATTAAGTAGACGTACCCATATCTACTTAAGTAATCCGTGAGGGTGAGAACATAGCGATAACCACCACGAGCCTCAACACTCATTGGACCGCACACATCAGTATGTATGATTTCCAATAAGTTGGTTGATCGCTCCATTGTTCCGGAGAACGGAGTCTTGGTCATTTTTCCCATGAGGCATGGTTCGCATGTGTCAAATGATTCATAATCAAGAGACTCCAAAAGTCCATCTGCATGGAGTTTCTTCATGCGTTTGACACCAATGTGACCAAGGCGGCAGTGCCACAAGTATGTGGGACTATCATTATCAACCTTACATCTTTTGGCATTCACACTATGAATATGTGTAACATCACGTTTGAGATTAAACTAAAATAAACCATTGACCAGCGGGGCATGGCCATAAAACATATCTCTCATATAATTGGAACAACCATTATTCTCGGATTTAAATGAGTAGCCATCTCGCATTAAACGAGATCCAGATACAATGTTCATGCTCAAAGCTGGTACTAAATAACAATTATTGAGGTTTAAAACTAATCCCGTAGGTAAATGTAGAGGTAGCGCACCGACGGCGATCACATCGACCTTGGAACCATTCCCGACGCGCATCGTCACCTCGTCCTTCGCCAGTCTCCGCTTATTCCGCAGCTCCTGTTTTGAGTTACAAATATGAGAAACCGCACCGGTATCAAATACCTAGGATCTACTACGAGCGCTGGTTAGGTACACATCAATAACGTGTATATCACATATACCTTTGGTATTGCCGGCCTTCTTATCCGCTAAGTACATGGGGCAGTTCCGCTTCCAGTGACCGTTTCCCTTGCAATAAAAGCACTCAGTCTCAGGCTTGGGTCCATGCTTTGGCTACTTCCCGGCAACTGGCTTACCGGGCACGGCAACTCCCTTGCCGTCCTTCTTGAAGTTCTTCTTAACCTTGCCTTTCTTGAACTTAGTGGTTTTATTCACCATCAACACTTGATGTTCCTTTTTGATCTCCACCTCCGCTGATTTCAGCATTGAATATCCCTCAGGAATGGTCTTTTCCATCCCCTGCATATTGAAGTTCATCACAAAGCTCTTGTAGCTAGGTGGGAGCGACTGAAGGATTTTCTCAACGACCGCATCATCCGAGAGATTAACTCCCAGCTGAGATAAGCGGTTGTGCAACCCAGACATTTTGAGTATGTGCTCGCTGACAGAACTATTCTCCTCCATCTTACAACTGTAGACCTTGTTGGAGACTTCATATCTCTCGACCTAGGCATGAGCTTGGAAAACCATTTTCAGCTCTTGGAAGATCTCATATGATCTGTGCTGCTCAAAACGCTTTTGGAGCTCCGGTTCTAAGCTGTAAAGCATGCCGCACTGAACCAGGGAGTAATCATCACTACGCGACTGCCAGGCGTTCATAACGTCTTGAGTTGTTGGGAAAACAGGTGCATCACCTAGCGGTGCTTCAAGGACATATGCTTTCTTGGAAGCTATGAGGATAATCCTCAGGTTACGGACCCAGTCCGTGTAGTTGCTACCATCGTCTTTCAGCTTGGCTTTCTCTAGGAATGCGTTGAAGTTGAGGGCAACATTAGCGTGGGCCATTTGATCTAGAAGACATATTGCAAAGTTTTAGACTATGTTCATGATAATTAAGTTCATCTAATCAAATTATTTAATGAACTCCCACTCAGATAGACATCCCTTTAGTCATCTAAGTGATACATGATCCGAGTCAACTAGGCCGTGTCCGATCATCACGTGAGACGGACTAGTCATCATCGGTGAACATCTTCATGTTGATCGTATCTTCTATACGACTCATGTTCGACCTTTTGGTCTTCCATGTTCCGAGGCCATGTCTGTACATGATAGGCTCATCAATTCAACCTAAGTGTATTGCGTGTGTACATCTAGCTTACACCCGTTGTATGCGAACGTTAGAACCTATCACACCCGATCATCACGTGGTGCTTCAGAACAACGGACCTTAGCAACAGTGCACAGTTAGGGGGAACACAATGTAGGAGATATGCCCTAGAGGCAATAATAAATGATATTATTTATCTCCGAGTTCATAATTATGTTTATGTTCCATGCTATAACTGCAATGATTCTCGAGTCTGCAATATCCACGAGGCTCGGAGGAAGACTCATATGCATGTGTGGAATAATAAATGGTAAGAAGTATTCCTAGTCTGCCTCTAAGACTAGCTCAAGTGTTGCATGATGGTTATGTTTTCCTGATCATGGGCATGTCTATGCCAGCAATTTTGAGGGCACAATGTTAAGAGAACATTTGTGTTGAATCGACCCGGATTGATGTTATGCTAAGAGATTCATTCGTCACAAGTTAATGGTGCATATCACAGAGATGGTTAACGTTTGCATGATTCCTTAGACCATGAGAGTATCGAGTTTCTTCGTGCTTGCTTCATGAACTTTGGGGTTTGTTAAACATCATCCGTAAATGGCGGCTTACGGGTTCATGGAAAAGTGTGTCAAGTAACTTGATAGCTCAAGATTGGGATTTGCTCCTCTGACAATGGAGAGATATTCTCGGGCCCTCTCGGTATTACGGTATCCATCATCGTCTGGCCAGACACAGTGTGATTTGATCACTGGGATGCCGGAACACGAAAACAAGAAAAGAGAACAAAACTGGTAACGAGGTAACTTGCATGGTGGACAAATGGTTCGTCCACGGGGATGCAACAAATCTCACCTCGGGTGTTTGTGACCTATCGCGAAGCAACAGGAATAGCTCACTGCAACTAGAGGTTCACTCGAATATTTATTCGTGTGGGTATAGGGGTCAATATGGGTGTCCACGGCTCCGATGTTGATCATTGATCGGAAGGGGTTCCGGGTCATGTCTATACTTCACTGAACCTATAGGGTCACACGCTTAAGGGTCATCTATCTGCTGAATACTACACAAGGAGTCTGAGAGAAAATCACCGAAAAAGTTTCGGACACCGGAGAAGTTTCGGACAGCGGAAAAGGTGTTGGAAATATGCCCTAGAGGCAATAATAAAAGATTATTAGATTTCCTTGTTCATGATAATTGTCTATTGTTCATGCTATAATTGTATTGTCCGGAAATCGTAATACATGTGTGAATACATAGACCACAATGTGTCCCTAGTGAGCCTCTAGTTGACTAGCTCGTTGATCAACAGATAGTCATGGTTTCCTGGCTATGGACATGGGGATGTCATTGATAATGGGGTCACATCATTAGGAGAATGATGTGATGGACAAGACCCAAACCTAAGCATAGCATATAGATCGTGTAGTTCGTTTGCTAGAGCTTTTGCAATGTCAAGTATCATTTCCTTAGACCAAGAGGTTGTGCAACTCCCGGATACCGTATGAGTGCTTTGGGTGTGCCAAACGTCACAACATAACTGGGTGGCTATAAAGGTACACTACGGGTATCTCCGAAAGTGTCTGTTGGGTTGGCACGAACCGAGACTGGGATTTGTCACTCCGTATGACGGAGAGGTATCTCTTGGGCCCACTCGGTAATGCATCATCATAATGAGCTCAATGTGACCAAGGGGTTGGTCACGGGATCATGCATTACGGTACGAGTAAAGTGACTTGCCGGTAACAAGATTGAACAAGGTATTGGGATACCGACGATCGAGTCTCGGGCAAGTAATGTACCGATTGACAAAGGGAATTGAATACGGGATTGATTAAGTCCTCGACATCGTGGTTCATCCGATGAGATCATCGAGGAGCGTGTGGGAGCCAACATGGGTATCCAGATCCCGCTGTTGGTTATTGACCGGAGAGGCGTCTCGGTCATGTCTGCATGTCTCCCGAACCCGTAGGGTCTACACACTTAAGGTTCGGTGACACTAGGGTTGTAGAGATATGAGTATGCAGTAATCCGAAAGTTGTTCGGAGTCCCGGATGAGATCCCGGACATCACGAGGAGTTCCGGAATGGTCCGGAGGTAAAGAATTATATATAGGAAGTGCAGTTTCGGCCATCGGGAGAGACTCGGGGGTCACCGGTATTGTACCGGGACCACCAGATGGGTCCCGGGGGTCCATCGGGTGGGGCCACCCATCCCGGAGGGCCCCATGGGCTGAAGTGGGAGGGGGAACCAGCCCATAGTGGGCTGGTGCGCCCCCCTTGGCCCACACCCTTGCGCCTAGGGTTGAAACCCTAGGGTGGGGGGGGGGGGGGCGCCCACTTGCCTTGGGGGGTACTCCACCCCCCTGGCCGCCGCCCCCCTTGGGAGATTGGATCTCCAAGGGCCGGCGCCCCCCCAGGGGCCTATATAAAGGGGGGGGGGAGGGAGGGGCAGCCGCACCCTACAGCCTTGGCGCCTCCCTCTCTCCTGCTGCACCTCTCCCTCTCGCGCAGACGCTCGGCGAAGCCCTGCTGCGGTGACAACTGCATCCACCACCACACCGTCGTGCTGCTGGATCTTCATCAACCTCTCCTTCCCCCTTGCTGGATCAAGAAGGAGGAGACGTCATCCGCTCCGTACGTGTGTTGAACGCGGAGGTGCTGTCCGTTCGGCGCTTGGTCATCGGTGATTTGGATCACGGCGAGTACGACTCCATCATCCACGTTCTAGTGAACGCTTCCGCTCGCGATCTACAAAGGTATGTAGATGCATCCGATCACTCGTTGCTAGATGAACTCATAGATGGATCTTGGTGAAACCGTAGGAATTTTTTTTTCTGCAACGTTCCCCAACAGTGGCATCATGAGCTAGGTCTATGCGTAGTTCTCTTTGCACGAGTAGAACACAATTGTTGTGGGCGTTGATGTTGTCAACTTTCTTGCCGCTACTTGTCTTATTTTGCTTCAGCGGTATTGTGGGATGAAGCGGCCCGGACCAACCTTACACGTACGCTTACGTGAGACCGGTTCCACCAACTAACATGCACTAGTTGCATAAGGTGGCTGGCGGGTGTCTGTCTCTCCCACTTTAGTTGGAGTGGATTCGACGAAAAGGGTCCTTATGAAGGGTAAATAGAAGTTGACAAATCACGTTGTGGCTTTTACGTAGGTAAGAAAACATTCTTGCTAGAACCCTATTGCAGCCACGTAAAAACTTGCAACAACAATTAGAGGACGTCTAACTTGTTTTTGCAGCAAGTGCTTTGTGATATGATATGGACAAAGTTGTGATGAATGATGAATGATATATATGTGATGTATGAGATCATGTTCATGTAATAGGAATCACGACTTGCATGTCGATGAGTATGACAACCGGCAGGAGCCATAGGAGTTGTCATTATTTTTGTATGACCTGCGTGTCATTGGAAACGCCATGTAAATTACTTTACTTTATTGCTAAACATGTTAGCCATAGTAGTAGAAGTAATAGTCGGCAAGCAACTTCATGGAGACACGATGATGGAGATCATGATGATGGAGATCATGGTGTCATGCCGGTGACAAGATGATCATGGAGCCCCAAGATGGAGATCAAAGGAGCTATATGATATTGGCCATATCATGTCACTATTATTATTTGATTGCATGTGATGTTTATCATGTTTTTGCATCTTGTTTACTTAGAACGACGGTAGTAAATAATATGATCCCTCATAATAATTTCAAGAAAGTGTTCCCCCTAACTATCCACCGTTGCGACAGTTCGTTGTTTCGAAGCACCACGTGATGATCGGGTGTGATAGATTCCAACGTTCAAATACAACGGGTGTAAGACAGATTTACACATGCAAACACTTAGGTTGACTTGACGAGCCTAGCATGTACAGACATGGCCTCGGAACACAAGAGACCGAAAGGTCGAACATGAGTCGTATGAAATATACGATCAACATGGAGATGTTCACTGATGATGACTAGTCCGTCTCACGTGATGATCGGACACGGCCTAGTCGAGTCGGATCATGTTTCACTTAGATGACTAGAGGGATGTCTAATCTGAGTGGGAGTTCATTAATAATTTGATTAGATGAACTTAATTATCATGAACTTAGTCTAAAATCTTTATAATGTGTCTTGTAGATCAAATGGCCCACGCTAATGTTGGCCTCAACTTCAACGCGTTCCTAGAGAAAACCAAGCTGAAAGATGATGGCAGCAACTATACGGACTGGGTCCGGAACCTGAGGATCATCCTCATAGCTGCCAAGAAAGATTATGTCCTAGAAGCACCGCATGGTGAAGCACCATTCCCAGCAAACCAAGACGTTATGATCGCCTATTAGTCACGTGCTGATGATTACTCCCTCGTTCAGTGCGGCATGCTTTACAGCTTAGAACCGGGGCTCCAAAAGCGTTTTGAGCAACACGGAGCATATGAGATGTTCGAGGAGCTGAAAATGGTTTTCCAAGCTCATGCCCGGGTCGAGAGATATGAAGTCTCCGACAAGTTCTTTAGTTGTAAGATGGAGGAAAATAGCTCTGTCAGTGAACACATACTCAAGATGTCTGGGTTGCACAACCGCTTGACTCAGCTGGGAGTTAATCTCTCGGATGACGCGGTCATTGACAGAATCCTTCAGTCGCTTCCACCAAGCTACAAGAGCTTTGTGATGAACTTCAATATGCAGGTGATGGAAAAGACCATTCCCGAGGTATATTCAATGCTGAAATCAGCGGAGGTGGAGATCAAAAAGGAACATCAAGTGTTGATGGTCAATAAAACCACCAAGTTCAAGAAAGGCAAGGGCAAGAAGAACTTCAAGAAAGACAGCAAGGATGTTGCCGCGCCCGGTAAGCAAGTTGCCGGAAAGAAGTCAAAGTATGGACCCAAGCCTGAGACTGAGTGCTTTTATTGCAAAGGGAAGGGTCACTGGAAGCGGAACTGCCCCAAATACTTAGCGGACAAGAAGGCCGGGAACACTAAAGGTATATGTGATATACATGTATTTGATGTGTACCTTACCAGTGCTCGTAGTAGCTCCTGGGTATTTGATACCGGTGCTGTTGCTCATATTTGTAACTCAAAGCAGGACCTGCAGAATAAGCGGAGACTAGCGAAGGACGAGGTGACGATGCGCGTCGGGAATGGTTCCAAGGTCGATGTGATCGCCGTCGGCACGCTACCTCTACATTTACCTACGGGATTAGTTTTGAACCTCAATAATTGTTATTTAGTGCCAAGTTTGAGCATGAACATTGTATCAGGATCTCGTTTAATTCGAGATGGCTACTCATTTAAATCCGAGAATAATGGTTGTTCTATTTATATGAGTGATATGTTTTATGGTCATGCTCCGATGGTCAATGGTTTATTCTTAATGAATCTCGTACGTGATGTTACACATATTAATAGTGTGAATACCAAAAGAATTAAAGTTGATAACGATAGTCCCACATACTTGTGGCACTGCCGCCTTGGTCACATTGGTGTCAAGCGCATGAAGAAGCTCCATGCTGATGGACTTTTAGAGTCTCTCGATTATGAATCATTTGACACATGCGAACCATGCCTCATGGGCAAAATGACCAAGACTCCGTTCTCCGGAACAATGGAGCGAGCAACCAACTTATTGGAAATCATACATACTGATGTGTGCGGTCCAATAAGTGTTGAGGCTCGCGGAGGATATCGTTATGTACTCACTCTCACTGATGACTTGAGTAGATATGGGTATGTCTACTTGATGAAACACAAGTCTGAGACCTTTGAAAAGTTCAAGGAATTTCAGAATGAGGTAGAGAATCAACGTGACCGAAAATAAAGTTCTTACGATCAGATCGTGGAGGAGAATATTTAAGTCACGAATTTGGCACACACTTAAGGAAATGTGGAATAGTTTCACAACTCACGCCGCCTGGAACACCTCAACGTAACGGTGTGTCCGAACGTCGTAATCGCACTCTATTGGATATGGTGCGATCTATGATGTCTCTTACTGATTTACCGCTATCATTTTGGGGATACGCTCTAGAGACAGCCGCATTCACTTTAAATAGGGCACCGTCTAAATGCGTTGAGATGACACCGTATGAATTATGGTTTGGGAAGAAACCTAAGCTGTCGTTTCTAAAAGTTTGGGGATGCGATGCTTATGTCAAGAAACTTCAACCTGAAAAGCTCGAACCCAAGTCGGAAAAATGCGTCTTCATAGGATACCCTAAGGAAACCATTGGGTATACCTTCTACCTCAGATCCGAAGGCAAGATCTTTGTTGCCAGGAATGGATCCTTTCTAGAGAAAGAGTTTCTCTCGAAAGAAGTAAGTGGGAGGAAAGTGGAGCTTGATAAAGTAATGCCTCTTGAAACGGAGAGTGGCGCAGCTCAGGAAAATGTTCCTGTGGTGCCCGCACCGATTAGAGAGGAGGTTAATGATGATGATCAAGATACTTCGGATCAAGCTCCTACTGAACTTCGTAGGTCCACTAGGACACGTTCCACGCCAGAGTGGTACGGCAACCCTGTCCTGGAAATCATGTTGTTAGACAACGGTGAACCTTCGAATTATGAAGAAGCGATGGCGGGCCCAGATTCCAACAAATGGCTGGAAGCCATGAAATCCGAGATAGGATCCATGTATGAAAACAAAGTATGGACTTTGACAGACTTGCCCGATGATGAGTGAGCGATAGAAAATAAATGGATCTTTAAGAAGAAGACGGACGCGGATGGTAATGTTACCATCTATAAAGCTCGACTTGTCGCTAAGGGTTATCGGCAAGTTCAAGGGGTTGACTACGATGAGACTTTCTCTCCTGTAGCGAAGCTGAAGTCCGTCCGAATCATGTTAGCAATTGCCGCATACTATGATTATGAGGTTTTGTCGACCCTAAGAATGCTAATAAAGTATGCAAGCTCCAGCGATCCATTTACGGGCTGGTGCAAGCATCTCGGAGTTGGAACATTCGCTTTGATGAGATGATCAAGGCATTTGGGTTTGTGCAGACTTATGGAGAAGCCCGCGTTTACAAGAAAGTGAGTGGGAGCTCTGTAGCATTTCTCATATTATATGTAGATGACATACTTTTGATGGGAAATGATATAGAACTTTTGGACAGCATTAAGGCCTACTTGAATAAGAGTTTTTCAATGAAGGACCTTGGAGAAGCTGCTTATATATTAGGCATCAAGATCTATAGAGATAGATCAAGACGCCTCATAGGTCTTTCACAAAGCACATACCTTGAAAAGATATTTAAGAAGTTCAATATGGATCAGTCCAAGAAGGGGTTCTTGCCTGTGTTGCAAGGTGTGAAATTGAGCTCAGCTCAATGCCCGACCCCGGCAGAAGATATAGAAGAGATGAGTGCCATCCCCTATGCCTCAGCCATAGGGTCTATTATGTATGCCATGCTATGTACCAGACCTGATGTAAACCTTGACGTAAGTTTGGTAGGAAGGTACCAAAGTAATCCTGGCAAGGAACACTGGACAGCGGTCAAGAATATCCTGAAGTACCTGAAAAGGACTAAGGACATGTTTCTCATTTATGGAGGTGACGAAGAGCTCGACGTAAAGGGTTACGTCGATGCTAGCTTCGACACAGATCTGGATGACTCTAAGTCACAAACTGGATACGTGTATGTGTTGAATGGTGGAGCAGTAAGCTGGTGCAGTTGCAAGCAGAGCATCGTGGCGGGATCTACATGTGAAGCGGAGTACATGGCAGCCTCGGAGGCAGCGCATGAAGCAATTTGGGTGAAGGAGTTCATCACCGACCTAGGAGTCATACCCAATGCGTCGGGACCGATCAAACTCTTCTGTGACAACACTGGAGCTATTGCACTTGCCAAGGAGCCCAGGTTTCACAGGAAGACCAGGCATATCAAGCGTCGCTTCAACTCCATTCGTGAAAGTGTTCAAAATGGAGACATAGACTTTTGTAAAGTACATACGGACCTGAATGTGGAAGATCCGTTGACTAAACCTCTCCCTAGAGCAAAACATGATCAACACCAAAATTCCATGGGTGTTCGATTCATCACAATGTAACTAGATTATTGTCTCTAGTGCAAGTGGGAGACTGTTGGAAATATGCCCTAGAGGCAATAATAAAAGATTATTATATTTCCTTTCATGATAATTGTCTATTGTTCATGCTATAATTGTATTGTCCGGAAATCGTAATACATGTGTGAATACATAGACCACAATGTGTCCCTAGTGAGCCTCTAGTTGACTAGCTCGTTGATCAACAGATAGTCATGGTTTCCTGTCTATGGACATGGGGATGTCATTGATAACGGGGTCACATCATTAGGAGAATGATGTGATGGACAAGACCCAAACCTAAGCATAGCATATAGATCGTGTAGTTCGTTTGCTAGAGCTTTTGCAATGTCAAGTATCATTTCCTTAGACCATGAGGTTGTGCAACTCCCGGATACCGTATGAGTGCTTTGGGTGTGCCAAACGTCACAACATAACTGGGTGGCTATAAAGGTACACTACGGGTATCTCCGAAAGTGTCTGTTGGGTTGGCACGAACCGAGACTGGGATTTGTCACTCCGTATGACGGAGAGGTATCTCTTGGGCCCACTCGGTAATGCATCATCATAATGAGCTCAATGTGACCAAGGGGTTGGTCACGGGATCATGCATTACGGTACGAGTAAAGTGACTTGCCGGTAACAAGATTGAACAAGGTATTGGGATACCGACGATCGAGTCTCGGGCAAGTAACATACCGATTGACAAAGGGAATTGAATACGGGATTGATTAAGTCCTCGACATCGTGGTTCATCCGATGAGATCATAGAGGAGCATGTGGGAGCTACCATGGGTATCCAGATCCCGCTGTTGGTTATTGACCGGAGAGGCATCTCGGTCATGTCTGCATGTCTCCCGAACCCGTAGGGTCTACACACTTAAGGTTCGGTGACGCTAGGGTTGTAGAGATATGAGTATGCAGTAATCCGAAAGTTGTTCGGAGTCCCGGATGAGATCCCGGACGTCGCGAGGAGTTCCGGAATGGTCCGGAGGTAAAGAATTATATATAGGAAGTGCAGTTTCGGCAATCGGGAGAGATTCCGGGGTCACCGGTATTGTACCGGGACCACCGGATGGGTCCTGGGGGTCCACCGGGTGGGGCCACCCATCCCGGAGGGCCCCATGGGCTGAAGTGGGAGGGGGAACCAGCCCATAGTGGGCTGGTGCGCCCCCCTTGGCCCACCCCCTTGCGCCTAGGGTTGAAACCCTAGGGTGGGGGGGGGCGCCCACTTGCCTTGGGGGGTACTCCACCCCCCTGGCCGCTGCCCCCCTTGGGAGATTGGATCTCCATGGGCCGGTGCCCCCCCAGGGGCCTATATAAAGGGGGGGAGGGAGGGGCAGCCGCACCCTACAACCTTGGCGCCTCCCTCTCCCCTGCTACACCTCTCCCTCTCACGCAGACGCTCGGCGAAGCCCTGCTGCGGTGACAACTGCATCCACCACCACGCCGTCGTGCTGCTGGATCTTCATCAACCTCTCCTTCCCCCTTGCTGGATCAAGAAGGAGGAGACGTCATCCGCTCCGTACGTGTGTTGAACGCGGAGGTGCCGTCCGTTCGGCGCTTGGTCATCGGTGATTTGGATCACGGCGAGTACGACTCCATCATCCACGTTCTAGTGAACGCTTCCGCTCGTGATCTACAAAGGTATGTAGATGCATCCGATCACTCGTTGCTAGATGAACTCATACATGGATCTTGGTGAAACCGTAGGAATTTTTTTTCTGCAACGTTCCCCAACAAAAGGTTCCGCAGAGAGAGGTCATCGGATGAGTTTCGATGAAATTGAAAAGTTGTTTCAGGGGATACCATTAAGTCAAATTGGTTTCGACACATGCCTGATAATTCTTGGAGGGTGCCAGAATCATTCTCGAAGCTTTCTGGAATTTTCCGGGATAATAACCGGATATGCTCCGGAGCTGCCGGAACCACTTCAGATGCTTTTCGCAGATGAAAATCACTAAACCGGAATTGTTTCGGAACGCGTTGAAAATCATTTTGGTGGGTACTGGAAATGTTCTAAGCCCACATAAATATTTTCAGTTCAAACGGACGCCGAAAAATGTCGTCGTGAATAGTGAAAGTGCTTTTTGGGTTACTTTTTGGGAAGCCATTATTTTGGGCTTTGCCCCAAGATCTTTTGGGATGACATGGATGGATAGTAAGGTGGTGGAGCCACCCAAGAGGGCTGCCAATTTCGTTGGTGGCCTTGGGGGGGGGCATGTGGCTTCCTTCCACCATTTGGTGCTCCACTTGCCTCCCCATTTTGCCCTTATGTATGACATAAAGCATGGGCACTTTGGGTATTTGTGGAGGCACACTACCCCTTGGTTTTCCTATAAATAGGAGGTGAGGGGCTGCGCAAACCTTCATCCCTTCTCACATACAAGTGCCATGCAATGATCTGGCTTCTTCTCTCCCTCCCACGAAAAGAGTTTCGTAGAGCCGTAAGGCTGTCTGGGTTCCGGCAGGAACTAGTTCTGGACGACGAAGCCCTGCCGGATAGATGCGACGTATGTGTGCAACTCTGTAGAGAGATCATAGTTTCGGTCTTAGTTCATGAGTGCCTCACGAAGGGCTGTCCGTGTGACCGTCCGAGTTTTGAAGGTCCTCCCGAAGGGCTGTCCGAGTGACCGTTCGAGTTTCAAAGGTCCTCCCGAAGGGCTGTCCGTGACACCGTCTGGGGGGCTGTTCGACCGCCTCCCGGAGGGCTGTCTGAGGAGCAGATGAGGGTATACATCCTCGTGGTTGGGAGGTTGTAAATCCTAGCTGCGGGGATCTGCACCGCCGATCGTCATCGACTCTACTTCCCGCTGCGCTACGAGTCGGTAACGAAAAAGATCAAACCATGTATGCAGTCTCCATAGTGGTCCTGGGCTGGTGCGTAGGTCGGAAATTTTTGTTTTCTGCTGCGTTACCCATCAGTGGCATCATGAGCCGTGCTATGCATAGATGCAGGTTGCGATCTAGAATACATGGAGATGTATGGGTGTTGCACAATATAATTAGGTAGTAGATAAGATCTATTACTGAAAATTATTTGTGCGGGTAGCAGATGAAATCTATTATCCGATGTTCTTGTTGCTTCCCTGGAATTTGCATATTTCTGATCTTGATAACAGTATGATGGAGTTTCAATGTTCTGGCAATCCGCGATCCTGATTGATCAACGAAGTGCTAACAGTTCATTGAATTGCACCATAGTTAAAAAGAAAGATGAAATTTTGCAGACGAAAGGGCAATGCAGATATGATCTGCACGGGGGTCATGCATATGACGAAGTTCAGTATGGGGCTCGAGATTTTATTATCCCACGTTTCATACACCCCGCAAAAGTTAATCTAGTGACTTGAATTATCATGCTTGATGATGGACGTTGGTAGCTTCGGTTTGTTTCGAAACCTTAGAAGCCACGTAAGATAAACTTTTGCATGGACCGATTAGAGACGTCTAACTTGGTTTTGCAGGAGGGTTTGCATGTGCATATGATGTGGTATAGCAGTGCTCATAATAATTTGATTATGTATGAGATGACTATATAATGTAAACTGATTAACATGACCTGCGTGTCATGATTCGGCATGATGGCTGGAGCCATATGATTGCACTTTAAATGACCTACGTGTCAACCTTGTTGTAATGCACTTATTTTATTAGCTATAGAGATAGCAATATTATCTGGTGCATCGACAAGGTGGTGGCAATCTTCGCGAAGGTGAACACCGACGCGAATGCCGAAGACGAAGAAATGAAAGACTTCTCCGTCAGAAAGGGCTATACCATATCACGCTAATTATGAATTGCCTGAGATCTTTATCCCTTTGATACACCCTTCTTGATTGCGCGGTAGTCGCTTTTTATTAGGGTGATCTCTCACAAAAATATCAAGTAGTTAGTGTTCTCCCAAGTGTAGCACCGTCACGGCACCTAACTTTTCAGGGTATCACAGGATCTCCCTGGGTGCGATGTGTGAGGCGGGTGAGTTGAGACCTCGCAGCAAGATCAATTGGTTGTCTTGACGTTCTGGAAGGATCTCCCTCAGCTCGGAACACGCCCATCGAAAGATGAACAAGAGTCACATAGAGATGTGATCGGCAAGTTTGCCTACTGATTGAAGTTCGCGTCATCAGTGTTCATCTCGTTCAATGGCGTTGAATGGAAATGCAGATCTTGAATCACTCACAATCAATTATGAGAGATATTGATTTGAGAGGGAGCGCACTGCAGAATTAACTTGTTTAAATTCTCAGTACAATTAATTTTGAACACTGTCTAAGTGTGATTTGCATATAAGTTGTAGAATAAATGGCTCGCGTTTCCACCTTCCCTATTAAAATTGAATAGCTGTTAAATATCTGGTTAAAACTTTACGGTTGGTAAACGTAATGTGAGGATTGTCCTCAAGAGTGCCGAGAAGGACTTTGTCCTATCGCATACTTTCGGTATTCTCCCGCTAATGCTATGGATCATGTGACTCTCGTCCTTCGATCCAAAAGCTAGAATTCTGTTTTCAGTCAAGTGCAATATGCTTGCTTCCATGAGACCCGAACTTCGAAAGTTTGGATAGTTATGTGATATTCATGGAATCTGAAAATCATTTTCAGAGACAGACAAAGGCTAAAAGATATGAGATATCCAAAGCAAGGTTTGTTTGCAAACTATTAGTAAAGGAGTTTACTATGCATTTGACTGATAAGAGAGGGATCCAGAAGAAAGCTTGTCATATGATGAAGTTAGATGTTTTTTTTGGAAGTAGGAGAAATACCAAAAGTTAAACTGTTAGAAGTATAAAGGCAAAAAGAAAGAAGACTGGAATATCCAGCTCATGTATGAATCATTCAAGTTTTTGATGTATAGAAGGCTGGTCAAAGATATAGTCCTTGGGAATTATGATTAAATTGTTGATCACTGATTCTTGGGTATTGTGAGTTAAATCACAAAGATACCCGCTCGATTGCATTCTGTTGCAACTCGATGTAAGAACTACTATGGCCTAAAAGACTAGCCAGGAATGAGGTTTAGGTATACACAGGGAACATAGTAAATGTTACTATACCTTCCATCAGTGTATTACCGTCTGTATTAATTTTCATAATTCATTTAGAGTTTTTACAAACTCTAGCCCATTGCGTAAGGGATCTTGCAAGAAGGTTGTTCGTAAGAGAACTTTTGATGTTCGGTGTTATGAATAACATAAGGGCCATACTTTCATTATGAATGAGATGTATGTTATGAATATTGATAATAATACATTACCTCTGGGTTTACTTTCATAATTCATTTTAGAGTTTCATACACTCTAGCCCATTGCACAATGTTTGTTGCAAAAAGAGTTGTTCATAAAAACAACAATTGTTGTTCAGTATTATGAATAACATGAAGGGCCATGCTTCCATCCAAGATGGGATGTATGTTATGAATATTGATGGTAATATGATACATCCATAACACTGACGCTAAATGTCGCAAGACAAAAAGAATACCACACAAGTGTGGCACTACATTTGGTCACATTGGAGAAACCCGCATGGAAAATTCCATTATGATGGATTTTGAAGTCATTTGATTTTGAATCATCTGACACTTGCAAATTTCCTTCAAAAAGTGAAGTAACTAAAATACCGTTCACAGGCCATAAGGAATGAGCAACAAACATACTGGTGATCATACATTTTGATGTGTGTAGTTCAATAAATGTTGTTGCAAGTAGTGGATTTATATATCTTGAGAAATGACTCAAGTAGATATATGGATATTTGCTTGATGAGACGTAAGTCTGGATCTTTTGAAATCATTCGAAAGGTTTTCAAAAATGAAGTAGAAGTTATTGTAACAAGGAAATTATGTTTCTATAATTTGATTGCAGAAAGGAATATCCGAGTTACAAGTTTAGCGAATGTCTGATGAGTTGTGAAAAGAGTTTCATAACTTACACCTTCCGGAACACCACTATGAGTGGAATGTCTGTGAAGATGTAATCAAACCATTTATGACATGGTAAGGTCAAAGATGACATAAATAAATTTGCCATTATCCCTCTTAAAGTGATGCTTTAGAGACTGCGGCTTTTACACTGAAAAGAGCTACATCGGGTCTGTTGAAATGAAGCCATGGTATGGTACGCCCAACCATGTTATATCTTTTCTTAACATTTGGAATATGGGGCTTGTGTAAAAGGTTACAAACCTATTCCAAATCAGACAAGTGCTACTTTGTAGGTTATACCAAAATGTTGGATATTCCTCCCTCACTATACCGAGGCAAATAGTTTTGCCGCGAAACGGTGTGCTTTTAAAGAGAATGGTTCTTTCAAAAAGGTGAGTGGGAGAATAGTGCAACTCGACGAGATAAACAGTATCTTCGTCATCAGATCAAAGGAAAGAGACCTTGGAAGTAATTCCAAAGTTTTCTACTGCGACTGATACGGAAGTCTCTACAATAAAATGTATGAACTTCGATCAAACTTGCGGCTGAACCACGTAGGCAAGGCTCGTGCAAACCTCTCAGGTGCGCAAACGAGATATTGTTGTTAGACAACATTATAACTACGATACACAAGGAAGCGTTGATGGGCCCTGACTCCGGAATTGGCTAAATGCCAATACAACCCGAGTTAGTTTCCATATAAGTGATTCAAGATTAAAACCTTGATACACCTTTCGGAAGACTTAGAGTCTAACGAATATTTATGGAACTTAAAACTGATACGGATAAAAATGTTTTATCCATAAAGCTTGACTTGTTGAAATAACAAGTTCAAAAGTTGACTACGATGAGGTTGTTTTCACCGTAGCGATGCTTAAAGTCGGTTCGGGTTGAACTAGCAATTAGTACATATTTCAATCTTGAGATATGATACATGGATAACAAAAGGATTTCCATCATGATGGAAATGAAACCTAGGACTTGTATGTGATACAGTCCAAAGTAATTTGTCGATCCAGAGGACGCTAGTAGGTATGCAAACTTCAGAGTTCCAGCGATGGACAGAAGAGAGCAAAATGGAGTTGGAATCTTCGTGTTTTGAGGAAATGGTCAAAAGGGGTTTTGACTTCATCAATGGGTAATGAAGATGCTTGTAATTCAATAAAGTAAGTGGGAGCGTAATAATATTTCTAAAAACCTCGTGTGCTTGACACATTGGTAACTGGAAATAAATTCCTTGACACGAATTAGGACTTCATTTGAAAATAGTTTTTCGATGAAGTGCTTAGGCTAAATAGCCTCAATATTAGGCATGATGATCTATGGAGATAGATTTACCTAATGGGGCTAAGCAATGAATACATATTGACAAGATGCTAAAACCTTTTAGCATTTAAAACACCAAGGAGTGATTCTTGCCGAAGTCACATGGAAAGAGTTTTTACAAGACTCGGTGTCCCAAAACACTGATGAGTAAAATACATGATGGAGATTCCACACACCTTCGTGTTTTGGATTAATCATGTTTTCCATGGTATGTAAAACAACCAGATATGTCCGATACTCCAAAGGTGTTGTGAGTATAGATACCAAAATGGTCAAAAGTACTGATCATAGGACAACAGTGAAAGATGTCATTTAGTACCAGAGTAGTACTGATGACACGTTTTCTCGCAAGTAGAGATTATGAAAGTGCTCGTTGTAAGTAATTACATCGATACAGTCTTCATCAATGCTCCATGCGATTTTCGATTTAAATTAAGGGTTTTTGTGTGATACACAATATGGTGGCACGGTAGTTTGAAATTGTTCCAAACAATATACTGTGGCGATTTCTATAACAAGGGCTAAGTATGTTGACGCTTTATAAGCGACAAACAAGATGTTGAATCATATAGTTCATTCATGAACTTAGTATGGTTCCAAGATGGCTTTTGTCAATGGGACACTACTGCAGGTAGTTGTTCCATAACTCAGTCCGAGGAATCCAGGTTCGACCTGTGATTCACATACATACAAAGCCAAGTCCGCACAAAATATGAATTTTGTGAAAGCGTGAAAACGCTAGGATATGCAAAGATACACACGGAGCTGAAGTCGTCAGATCCGTTGGACATCAGGCTATACCACAAGCAAAGCATATTTACACCAGTGTGCCACAGGTGTAAAGTGCATTAGCATTAACTAGATTATTGACTCTAGTGCAAGTGGGAGTCTGTAGGAGATATGCCCTAGAGGCAATAATAAATGATATTATTTATCTCCGAGTTCATAATTATGTTTATGTTCCATGCTATAGCTGCAATGATTCTTGAGTCTACAATATCCACGAGGCTCGGAGGAAGACTCATATGCACGTGTGGAATAATAAATGGTAAGAAGTATTCCTAGTCTGCCTCTAAGACTAGCTCAAGTGTTGCATGATGATTCTGTTTTCCTGATCATGGGCATGTCTATGCCAGCAATTTTGAGGGCACAATGTTAAGAGAACATTTGTGTTGAATCGACCCGGATTGATGTTATGCTAAGAGATTCATTCGTCACAAGTTAATGGTGCATATCATAGAGATGGTTAACGTTTGCATGATTCCTTAGACCATGAGAGTATCAAGTTTCTTCATGCTTGCTTCATGAACTTTGGGGTTTGTTAAACGTCATCCGTAAATGGGTGGCTATTACGGCGGCTTACGGGTTCATGGAAAAGTGTGTCAAAAAACTTGATAGCTCAAGATTGGGATTTGCTCCTCCGACGATGGAGAGATATTCTCGGGCCCTCTCGGTATTACGATATCCATCATCGTCTGGCCAGACACAGTGTGATTTGATCACTGGGATGCCGGAACACGGAAACGAGAAAAGAGAACAAAACCGGTAACAAGGTAACTTGCATGGTGGACAAATAGTTCGTCCACGGGGATGCAACAAATCTCACCTTGGGTGTTTGTGACCTATCGCGAAGCAACAGGAATAGCTCACTGCAACTGGAGGTTCACTCGAATATTTATTCGTGTGGGTATAGGGGTCAATATGGGTGTCCACGGCTCCGATGTTGATCATTGATCGGAAGGGGTTCCGGGTCATGTCTATACTTCACTGAACCTATAGGGTCACACGCTTAAGGGTCACCTATCTGCTGAATACTAGACAAGGAGTCTGAGAGAAAATCACCGAAAAAGTTTCGGACAGCGGAAAAGGTTCCGCAGAGAGGTCATCGGATGAGTTTCGATGAAACTGAAAAGTTGTTTCAGGGGATACCATTAAGTCAAATTGGTTTCGCCACATGCCTGATAATTCTTGGAGGGTGCCAGAATCATTTTGGAAGCTTTCTGGAATTTTCCGGGATAATAACCGGATATGCTCCGGAGCTGCCGGAACCACTTCAGATGCTTTTCGCAGATGAAAATCACTAAACCGGAATTGTTTCGGAACACGTTGAAAATCATTTTGGTGGGTACTGGAAATGTTCTAAGCCCACATAAATATTTTCAGTTTGAACAGACGCCGAAAAATGTCGTCGTGAATAGTGAAAGTGCTTTTTGGGTTACTTTTTGGAAAGCCATTATTTTGGGCTTTGCCCCAAGATCTTTTGGGATGACATGGATGGATAGTAAGGTGGTGGAGCCACCCAAGAGGGCTGCCAATTTCGTTGGTGGCCTTGGGGTGGCCCCCATGTGGCTTCCTTCCACCATTTGGTACTCCACTTGCCTCCCCATTTTGCCCTTATGTATGACATAAAGCATGGGCACTTCGGGTATTTGTGGAGGCACACTACCACTTGGTTTTCCTATAAATAGGAGGTGAGGGGCTGCCCAAACCTTCATCCCTTCTCACATACAAGTGCCATGCAATGATCTGGCTTCTTCTCTCCCTCCCACGAAAAGAGTTTCGTAGAATAGTAAGGCTGTCTGGGTTCCGGCAGGAACTAGTTCTGGACGGCGAAGCCCTGCCGGATAGATGACACCGTATGTGTGCAACTCTGTAGAGAGATCGTAGTTTCGTTCTTAGTTCATGAGTGCGTCCCGAAGGGCTGTCCGGGTGACCGTCCGAGTTTTGAAGGTCCTCCCGAAGGGCTGTCCGAGTGACCATTCGAGTTTCGAAGGTCCTCCCGAAGGGCTGTCCGCGACACCGTCTGGGGGGGCTGTTCGACCGCCTCCCGGAGAGCTGTCTGAGGAGCAGATGAGGGTATACATCCTCGCAGTTGGGAGGTTGTAAATCCTAGCTGCGGGGATCTGCACCGCCGATCGTCATCGACTCTACTTCTCGCTGCGCTACGAGTTGGTAACGAAAAAGATCAAACCATGTATGCAGTCTCCATAGTGGTCCCGGGCTGGTGCATAGGTCAGAAATTTTTGTTTTTTGCTGCGTTACCCTACACACAATTCTTGATATTTTAATGAGGGATCATCTTATTTATGCTACCGTCGTTCTAAGCAAATAAGATGTAAAAACATGATAAACATCACATGCAATCAAATAGTGACATGATATGGCGAATGTCATTTTCCTCCTTTTGATCTCCATCTCCAGGGCGCCATGATCTGTTGGGAACGTAGTAATTTCAAAAAATTTCCTATGCACATGCAAGATCATGGTGATGAATAGCAACGAGAGGGGAGAGTGTTGTCTACGTACCCTCGTAGACCGAAAGCGGAAGCGTTATGACAACGTGGTTGATGTAGTCGTACGTCTTCACGGCCCGACCGATCAAGCACCGAAACTACGGCACCTCCGAGTTCTAGCAAACGTTCAGCTCGATGACGATCCCCGGACTCCGATCCAGCAAAGTGTCGGGGAAGAGTTCCATCAGCACGACGGCGTGGTGACGATCTTGATGTTCTACCGTCGCAGGGCTTCGCCTAAGCACCCCTACAATATTATCGAGGATTATGGTGGAGGGGGCACCGCACACGGCTAAGAGATCTCAAGGATCAGTTGTTGTGTCTATGGGGTGCCCCCTGCCCCCGTATATAAAGGAGCAAGGGGGGAGAGGCGGCCGGCCAAGGAGGGCGCGCCAAGGGGGGAGTCCTACTCCCACCGGGAGTAGGATTCCTCCTTTCCTTGTTGGAGTAGGAGAGAAGGAAAGAAGGGGAGAGGAACAAGGAAAAGGGGGCTGCACCCCTTGTCCAATTCGGACCAGAGGGGGGCGCGCGCCTCCTTCCTTTTGGCCTCTCTCCTCTATTCCCGTATGGCCCAATAAGGCCCATGTACTCCCCTGGCGAATTCCCGTAACTCTCCGGTACTTCGAAAATACCCGAATCACTCGGAACCTTTCCGATGTCCGAATATAGTCGTGCAATATATCTATCTTTATATCTCGACCATTTCGAGACTCCTCGTCATGTCCCCGATCTCATCCGGGAGTCCGAACTCCTTCGGTACATCAAAACTCATAAACTCATAATATAACTGTCATCAAAACCTTAAGCGTGCGGACCCTACGGGTTTGAGAACAATGTAGACATGATCGAGACACGTCTCCGGTCAATAACCAATAGCGGAAACTGGATGCTCATATTGGCTCCTACATATTCTACGAAGATCTTTATCGGTCAGACCGCATAACAACATACATTGTTCGCTTTGTCATCTGTATGTTACTTGCCCGAGATTCGATCATCGGTATCTCAATACCTAGTTCAATCTCGTTACCGGCAAGTCTCTTTACTCGTTCCGTAATACATCATCTCGCAACTAACTCATTAGTTGCAATGCTTGCAAGGCTTATAGTGATGTGCATTACCGAGTGGGCCCAGAGATACCTCTCCAACAACCGGAGTGACAAATCCTAATCTCGAAATACGCCAACCCAACATGTACCTTTGGAGACACCTGTAGAGCTCCTTTATAATCACCCAGTTACGTTGTGACGTTTGGTAGCACACAAAGTGTTCCTCCGGCAAACGGGAGTTGCGTAATCTCATAGTCATAGGAACATGTATAAGTCATGAAGAAAGCAATAGCAACATACTAAACGATCGGGTGCTAAGCTAACGGAATGGGTCAAGTCAATCACATCATTCTCCTAATGATGTGATCCCGTTAATCAAATGACAACTCATGTCTATGGTTAGGAAACATAACCATCTTTGATTAACGAACTAGTCAAGTAGAGGCATACTAGTGACACTCTGTTTGTCTATGTATTCACACCTGTATTATGTTTCCGGTTAATACAATTCTAGCATGAATAATAAACATTTATCATGAAATCAGGAAATAAATAATAACTTTATTATTGCCTCTAGGGCATATTTCCTTCAGTCTCCCACTTGCACTAGAGTCAATAATGTAGATCACATCGCCATGTGATTTAACATCAATAGTTCACATCTTTATGTGGTTAACACCCATAGTTCACATCGATATGTGACCAACACCCAAAGGGTTTACTAGAGTCAGTAATCTAGTTCACATCTCTATGTGATTAACACCCAAAGAGTACTAAGGTGTGATCATGTTTTGCTTGTGAGAGAAGCTTAGTCAATGGGTCTGCCAAAAATTCAGATCCGTATGTATTTTGCAAATTTCTATGTTTACAATGTTCTGCTCGGAGCTACTTTAGCTAATTGCTCCCACTTTCAATATGTATCTAGATTGAGACTTAGAGTCATCTAGATTAGTGTCAAAACTTGCATCGACGTAACCTTTTACGACGAACCTTTTTGTCACGTTCATAATCGAGACACATTTCCTTATTCCATTAAGGATAATTTTGACCGATGTCCAGTGATCTACTCCTAGATCACTATTGTACTCCCTTGCCAAAATCAGTGTAGGGTATACAATAGATCTGGTACATAGCATGGCATACTTTATAGAACCTATGGCTGAGACATAGGAAATGACTTTCATTCTCTTTCTATCTTCTGCCGTGGTCGGTCTTTGAGTCTTACTCAATTTCATACCTTGTAACACAGGCAAGAACTCTTTCTTTGACTGTTCCATTTTGAACTACTTCAAAATATTGTCAAGGTATGTACTCATTAAAAAAACTTATCAAGCGTCTTGATCTATCTCTATAGATCTTGATGCTCAATATGTAAGCAGCTTCACCGAGGTCTTTCTTTGAAAAAAATCCTTTCAAACACTCCTTTATGCTTTGCAGAATAATTCTACATTATTTCCAATCAACAATATGTCATTCACATATACTTATCAGAAATGTTGTAGTGCTCCCACTCACTTTCTTGTAAATACAGGCTTGACCGCAAGTCTGTATAAAACTATATGCTTTGATCAACTCATCAAAGCGTATATTTCAACTCTAAGATGCTTGCACCAGTCCATAGATGGATCGCTGGAGCTTGCACATTTTGTTAACACCTTTAGGATTGACAAAACCTTATGGTGCATCATATACAACTCTTCTTTAAGAAATCCATTAAGGAATGCAACTTTGTTTATCCATTTGTCAGATTTCATAAAATGCGGCAATTGCTAACATGATTCGGACAGACTTAAGCATAGATACGAGTGAGAAACTCTCATCGTAGTCAACATCTTGAACTTGTCGAAAACCTTTTTGTGACAATTCTAGCTTTGTAGATAGTAACACTACTATCAGCATCCGTCTTCCTCTTGAAGATCCATTTATTTTCAATTGCTTGCCGATCATCGGGCAAGTCAACCAAAGTCCATACTTTGTTTTCATACATGGATCCCATCTCAGATTTCATGGCTTCAAGCCATTTTACGGAATCTGGGCTCACCATCGCTTCTTCATAGTTCGTAGATTCATCATGGTCAAGTAACATGACCTCCAGAACAGGATTACCGTACCACTCTGGTGCGGATCTCACTCTGGTTTACCTACGAGGTTCGGTAGTAATTTGATCTGAAGTTACATGATCATCATCATTAGCTTCCTCACTAATTGGTGTAGTAGTCACAGGAACAGATTTCTGTGAGGAACTACTTTCCAATAAGGGAGCAGGTACAGTTACCTCATCAAGTTCTACTTTCCTCCCACTCACTTCTTTCGAGAGAAACTCCTTCTCTGGAAAGGATCCATTCTCAACAACGAATATCTTGCCTTCGGATCTGTGATAGAAGGTGTACAAAACATTTTCTTTTGGGTATCCTATGAAGACGCACTTCTCCGATTTGGGTTTGAGCTTATCAGGATGAAACTTTTTCATATAAGCATCGCAACCCCAAACTTTAAGAAACGACAACTTTGGTTTCTTGCCAAACCACAGTTCATACGGTGCCGTCTCAACGGATTTAGATGGTGCCCTTTTTAACGTGAATGCAGCTGTCTCTAATGCATAACCCCAAAACTATAGTGGTAAATCGGTAAGAAACATCAAAGATTGCACTATATTCAATAAAGTACGGTTATGACGTTCGGATACACCATTATGCTGTGGTGTTCCAGGTGGCATGAATTTGTGAAACTATTCCACATTGTTTTAATTGAAGACCAAACTCGTAACTCAAATATTCGTCTCCGCGATCAGATCGTGGAAACCTTATCTTCTTGTCACGATGATTTTCCACTTCACTCTGAAATTCTTTGAACTGTTCAAATGTTTCAGACTTATGTTTCATCAAGTAGATATACCCATATCTACTTAAATCATCTGTGAAGGTCAGGAAATAACGATACCTGCCGCGAGCCTCAACACTCATCGGATCGCATACATCAGTATGTATTATTTCCAATAAGTCATTTGCTCGCTCCATTGTTCCAGAGAACGGCGTTTTAGTCATCTTGCCCATGACGCATGGTTCGCAAGCATCAAGTGATTCATAATCAAGTGATTCCAAAAACCCATCAGCATGGAGTTTCTTCATGCGCTTTACACCAATATGACCTAAACGGCAGTGCCACAAATAAGTTGCACTATCATTATTAACTTTGCATCTTTTGGTTTCAATATTATGAATATGTGTATCACTACGATCGAGATCCAATGAACCATTTTCATTGGGTGTGTAACCATATAAGGTTTTATTCATGTAAACAGAACAACAATTTATTCTCTTACTTAAATGAATAACCGTATTGAAATAAACATGATCAAATCATATTTATGCTCAACGCAAACACCAAATAACACTTATTTAGGTTCAACACTAATCCCGAAAGTATAGGGAGTGTGCGATGATGATCATATCAATCTTGGAACTACTTCAAACACACATCGTCACCTTTCCCTTAACTAGTCTCTGTTCATTCTGCAACTCCCGATTCAAGTTACTAATCTTAGCAACTGAACTAGTACCAAATACTAAGGGGTTGCTATGAACACTAGTAAAGTACACATCAATAACATGTATATCAAATATACCTTTGTTTACTTTGCCATCCTTTCTTATCCGCCAATCACTTGGGGTAGTTCCGCTTTCAGTGACCAGTCCCTTTGCAGTAGAAGCACTTAGTCTCAGGCTTAGGACCAGACTTGGGCTTCTTCACTTGAGCAGCAACTTGCTTGCTGTTCTTCTTGAAGTTCCCCTTTTTCCCTTTGCCCTTTTCTTGAAACTAGTGATCTTGTCAACCATCAACACTTGATGCTCTTTCTTGATTTCTACCTTCATCAATTTCATCTTCATGAAAAGCTCGGGAGTCGTTTTCGTCATCCCTTGCATACTATAGTTCATCACAAAGTTCTACTAACTTGGTGATGGTGACTAGAGAATTCTGTCAATCACTATCTTATCTGGAAGATTAACTCCCACTTGATTCAAGCGATTGTAGTACCCAGACAATCTGAGCACATGCTCACTAGTTGAGCGATTCTCCTCCATCTTTTAGCTATAGAACTTGTTGGAGACTTCATATCTCTCAACTCGGGTATTTGCTTGAAATATTAACTTCAACTCCTGGAACATCTCATATGGTCCATGACGTTCAAAACGTCTTTGAAGTCCCGATTCTAAGCCATTATGCATGGTGCACTAAACTATCAAGTAGTCATCATATTGAGCTAGCCAAACGTTCATAACGTCTACATCTGCTCCTGCAATAGGTCTGTCACCTAGCGGTGCTTCAAGGACATAATTCTTCTGTGCAGCAATGAGGATAAACCTCAGATCACGGATCCAATCCGCATCATTGCTACTAACATCTTTCAACTTAGTTTTCTCTAGGAACATATCAAAATAAACACAGGGAAGCAACAACGCGAGCTATTGATCTACAACATAATTTGCAAAATACTATCAGGACTAAGTTCATGATAAATTTAAGTTCAATTAATCATATTACTTAAGAACTCCCAGTTAGATAGACATCCCTCTAATCCTCTAAGTGATCACGTGATCCATATCAACTAAACCATGTCCGATCATCACGTGAGATGGAGTAGTTTCAATGGTGAACATCAATATGTTGATCATATCTACTATATGATTCACGCTCGACCTTTCGGTCTTTGTGTTCCGACGCCATATCTGTATATGCTAGGCTCGTCAAGTTTAACCTGAGTATTCCGCGTGTGCAACTGTTTTGCACCCGTTGTATTTGAACGTAGAGCCTATCACACCCGATCATCACGTGGTGTCTCAGCACGAAGAACTTTCACAACGGTGCATACTCAGGGAGAACACTTCTTGATAATTAGTGAGAGATCATCTTAAAATGCGACCGTCAAACAAAGCAAAATAAGATGTATAAAAGATAAACATCATATGCAATCAAAATATGTGACATGATATGGCCATCATCATCTTGCGCCTTTGATCTCCATCTCCAAAGTACTATCATGATCTCTATCGTCACCGGCTTGACACCATGTTCTCCATCATCTTGATCTATATCAATGTGTCGTCACGTGGTCGTCTCGCCAACTATTGCTTTCGCAACTATTGCTATCGCATAGCGATAATGTAAAGCAATTATTTGGCGCTTGCATCTTATGCAATAAAGAGACAACCATAAGGCTTTTGCCAGTTGCCGATAACTTCAACAAAACATGATCATCTCATACAACAACTTATATCTCATCACGTCTTGACCATATCACATCACAACATGCCCTGCAAAAACAAGTTAGACGTCCTCTACTTTGTTGTTGCAAGTTTTACGTGGCTGCTACGGGCTTAGCAAGAACCGTTCTTACATATGCATCAAAAACCACAACGATAGTTTGTCAAGTTGGTGCTGTTTTAACCTTCGCAAGGACCGGACGTAGCCACACTCGGTTCAACTAAAGTTGGAGAAACTGACACCCGCCAGCCACCTGTGTGCAAAGCACGTCGGTAGAACCAGTCTCGCGTAAGCGTACGCGTAATGTCGGTCCGGGCCGCTTCATCCAACAATACCGCCGAACCAAAGTATGACATGCTGGTAAGCAGTATGACTTATATCGCCCACAACTCACTTGTGTTCTACTCGTGCATATAACATCAACACATAAAACCTAGGCTCGGATGCCACTGTTGGGAACGTAGTAATTTCAAAAAAATTCCTACGCACACGCAAGATCATGGTGATGCATAGCAACGAGAGGGGAGAGTGTTGTCTACGTACCCTCATAGTCCGAAAGCGGAAGCGTTATGACAACGCGGTTGATGTAGTCGTACGTCTTCACGGCCCGACCGATCAAGCATCGAAACTACGGCACCTCCGAGTTCTAGCACACGTTCAGCTCGATGACGATCCCCGGACTCCGATCCAGCAAAGTGTCGGGGAAGAGTTCCGTCAGCACGACGGCGTGGTGACGATCTTGATGTTCTACCGTCGCAGGGCTTCGCCTAAGCACCGCTACAATATTATCAAGGATTATGGTGGAGGGGGGCACCGCACACGGCTAAGAGATCTCAAGGATCAATTGTTGTGTCTATGGGGTGCCCCCTGCCCCCGTATATAAAGGAGCAAGGGGGAGAGGCGGCCGGCCAAGGAGGGCGCGCCAAGGGGGGAGTCCTACTCCCACCGGGAGTAGGATTCCTCCTGAGTAGGAGAGAAGGAAAGAAGGGGAGAGGAACAAGGAAAAGGGGGCTACACCCCTTGTCCAATTCAGACCAGAGGGGGGGCGCGCGCCTGCTGACGAAGCTATGTACCTAGGGTAGGGGCATGGACCTGTCCTAAGAGCCCTACCCAAGGACATCCCTGGAAGAAGTCACCTTTCAATCGAATTGAAGGTACCCACTCGACGGGTTCAAGACACTCGACCAAGGAGCTACCACTCGACCACGAAGCCAACCACTCGACTGCCAGGAGATCTAAAGTCACTCCGTAGGCAAACGGTCGGCTATTAAGTAGTCTTTATGGTCATTATAGCACTTTATTACCAGCGTTACCAGTAACGCCCCGCCTTAATGTACATTGAACCCTTGGTAACGTGGGCTGGCTGGGGTCCTGGCGCACTCTATATAAGCCACCCCCCTCCTCCGAGACAAGGGTTCGCACCTCTGTTATTCACACGCATATAATCCAATCGACCGCCCCCGGGCACCGAGAGTAGGGCTGTTACTTCCTCTGCGAAGGGCCTGAACTCGTACACCCTGTGTGTTTACAACCTCTCCATAGCTGAGATCTAGCCTCTCCATACACACCCCCCTACATCACTGTCAGAGTTAGAACCACGACATTGGCGCCCACCGTGGGGCAGGAATCTTAGCGCCTAGTTGGAGAAGTTGCGATTTTTCCGATCCCTTTGATCATGGTTTCTTGCGGAGTTTTGGTGGAGGGCCGCGAGATCCGCCTCGGCGCGCTCACGTTCATCGCCGACGACTCCGCTTGGCTTCAGGAGGCACCACTCGACATCGACGCGCTCCCCGTCCGTGGTGCGACGCACTTCCGCGCATGCGTTCGTGGCGTCCTCCTGCGGCAGCCGTCGACCCAGTATCGGTCGGCCCCCATGTCGTCTCCCCGCCCTGTCTCCCACCAGCGCAAGCGCTCTGGTCGGTCGAGACTTTAGAGGTGGGTGAGGCACGCCGTGGCCCGCCAGTCGGCCGCCCAACAAGTCGCGGCAATCGAGCCCGACGAATCCCTCTACGGCCTGTTCGACCTGTCGACTGGCTCCGCGGAGACCGCATCCGAGTGAAACAGCAGCGACCCAGCGGCTGAGGTTCTGGTGGTCGATGGAACACACAGTCCTCCCGGCTTCCCTCGCGCTGATGGAGGCGCGCGTGGGGGCGACCCGTCGCATCCCCACGATGAGTATCTCCCCGAACCTCTCACGTCATTACAGCGAGAGGAGCTTCGCCGCCGGAACACGGACACACTCCACACTCCTATCGTCGGAGAAACCCCCGAGGCCCGGGCCTTGGAGGACGCGCGCTTGGCTAACTTGGCCGAGCGCACTCGACTGGAGAATCTCCAGCGAATACTCGACGAGCAAGCGCGTCAGCGAGCTCCCGAGTCCAGTCGACGTCAGCTCTTCCCGCCAACGCAGGTATATCGAACCCCAGTTCAGAATTTGGCCACCGCGGCCCGTATAGCAGAGTCGATTCAGCCCTCCCAGTCAGAGGTTGGCAGGGGCTTGTTGCAGATCAGAGCGTTGCTCCGGGCGGCGGGAAACCAGAATTCCGCTGGTTCTCAGTCACGAAATATGATCCACAGTCGATCCGTTGCAACGGATACAGTCCAGTCGGATCACAGCCCGAGATCGCCCCCGAGGCGTGAGGGACGTGGAGACCGGCACGATCAGTACAGAAGAAATGAGCAGTATGATCACCGATTCGATCGTGATGATCGACGTCGAGTGCCAACCCCTCCCCCGAGATGTGGGTCGTATGCGCCTCGACAGCAAGATGACAGACGCCCTCATAGTGTTGGGCGGAGGATTCCAGTCGACCCCAGGGACCTAGGCTTTGATGCGAGATCCATCCTCGTTCAAGGTTTGGTTGACAGGAACAGAGCTCATCGAGAAGGACACGACAGAGACGCGCCTGCCAGCAGCAGAGTACATGCTTCAGGGCCAGAGTGTTTCAGTCGAGCCATCCGAGCCGCAGTGATTCCTCCCAACTTCAGGTTGGCGACGGGAGTCAGCAAGTTCACCGGAGAGTCTAAACCTGACACTTGGCTTGAAGATTACAGAGTGGCTGTCCAGATTGGCGGTGGCAATGATGAGGTGGCTATGAAGCATTTGCCTCTCATGTTAGAGGGCTCAGCCAGAGCGTGGCTAAATCAGTTGGCACCCAGCAGCATCTACACTTGGGAGGACCTCTCCCGAGTGTTTGTCACAACCTTTGAGGGAACATGCAAGCGACCTGCAGGCCTTACAGAATTGCGGTCTTGCGTGCAGAAACCGAATGAAACTCTGAGGGATTACATCCAAAGGTGGATCACATTGCATCACACAGTTGAGAATGTACTAGATCATCAAGCAGTTTGTGCCTTTAAAGAAGGCGTTAAGTACAGAGAATTGAATCTGAAGTTCGGTCGAACCGGAGAGATGTCTCTGAATCGGATGATGGAGATTGCCACCAAATACGCTAATGGTGAAGATGAAAATCGACTCCGGAGTGGCAAGCACAAGGCAGTCGCCCAAGAAACCAGAGGAAACTCCAGTTGAAAACAGAAGCAGAAGGCCGAGCCAGCCGCCCCTGGGGAGGCCCTGGCCGTAACCCAGGGAAAATTCATGGGAAAAAACACAAGGGGCCCTGGAAGCCCAAGAAAGTCAAGGATCAAGATGGGAATGATGTTTTGGATCTGCCATGTCATATCCACACCAAGAAAGATGAAGAGGGTAATTTTATTTACCTAAAGCATACCACTCGACAGTGCCGGCTCCTGATCCAGCAGTTTCAGGGCAAGCAGTCCAAAGATAAGGAAAAGGAGCCGGACAGGGTTGAGGACAAGGAAGATAGTGACGATGGGTACCCCCAAGTCAATTCCACCCTGATGAGTTTTGCTGATGTCGAAAGCAAAAGTCGACTGAAAGTCATTAACCGTGAGGTGAATATGGTTGCTCCGGCAACACCCAGTTATCTGAAGTGGTCTCAGACTGCCATCACATTCGACTAGTCTGATCACCCTACGCACATTACCACCCCTGGGAGGCAAGCTTTGGTGGTCGACCCAGTTGTCAAAGGCACTCGACTGACCAAAGTCCTGATGGATGGTGGCAGTGGCCTGAACATTCTATACGCAGAAACATTGAAAGGGATGGGCATTCTGATGTCCAGGCTCAGTACCAGTAACATGAGCTTCCACGGAGTCATTCCCGGGAAGAAAGCCGAATCACTCGGCCAGATTGCTCTTGATGTGGTTTTCGGTGATTCGAAGAATTACCGCAAGGAAAAGTTGACATTCGAGGTCGTGGACTTCCACAGCGCTTATCATGCCATTTTGGGCAGGCCAGCTTATGCACGCTTCATGGCTCGACCGTGTTACGTGTACCTCAAACTGAAGATGCCTGGCCCCAAAGGTGTGATCACTGTTACAGGCAATCGAAAGAAGGCAGAAGAGTGTTTTCAGAAAGGCTCAAAGATCGCTGATGCTCATATGGCAGTGGTCGAGCTGCAAGAGTACCAGAAGACCGCCGACCCGAGTGAATTGTTACGAGCCAAGAAGCCTGCTTCAGAATCAGCTTTTCAGTCGTCCGGCGAAACAAAGACGGCCCACATTCACCCGACCGACCCCAATGCTGCCCCGACTCACATCTCAACGACGCTCGACTCCAAATAGGAAGAAGCGCTCGTCCAGCTCCTCGGTGAGAACTGGGACGTCTTCGCATGGAAACCCATTGACATGCCTGGAATTCCCAGAGAGCTGGCTGAGCACCGTCTACGAGTCGACCCAAAATTCAAGCCTGTGAAGGAACATCTTCGACGGTCCGCTGTCCAGAAGAAGCAAGCCATTGGCGAGGAGGTGGCTCGGCTCTTAGCAGCGGAGTTCATCCGAGAGATTTACCACTCCGAGTGGCTCGCCAATGTCGTCATGGTCCCCAAGAAGGACAAGTCACTTCGCATGTGCATTGATTTTAAACATATCAATCGGGCCTGCCCGAAAGATCATTTTCCTCTCCCTCGCATCGACCAAATAGTCGACTCGACCGTGGGGTGCGAGAGATTGTCTTTTCTAGACGCCTATTCCGGGTACCATCAGATCCGTCTGTATGGATCCGACGAGATCAAAACGGCTTTCATCACTCCATTAGGATGCTTCTGTTACGTCACCATGCCGTTCGGCCTCAAGAATGCCGGAGCCACGTTCATGAGGATGATTCAGAAGTGTTTACTCACTCAAATCAGTCGGAACATGGAGGCATACATGGATGATATTGTGGTCAAGTCACGGAAAGGTTCCGACCTGCGGACTGACCTTGCTGAAACCTTTGCCAACCTCAGAAGGTATGATATCAAACTCAATCCATCAAAGTGCACATTCGGAGTTCCAGGTGGAAAGTTACTCGGTTTTCTCGTTTCCGAACGGGGGATCGACGCTAATCCTGAAAAAGTTGGCACCATACTCCGGATGAAGCGTCCTGTGCGTGTACACGATGTCCAAAAGCTTACGGGTTTCTTGGCCGCTCTAAGTCGATTCATTTCTCATCTTGGTGAAAAGGCATTGCCTCTTTACCGACTGATGAAGAAGTTTGACAAGTTCGAGTGGACTCCAGAAGCTGATGCAGCATTTGCAGAGCTCAAAGCTCTGCTCTCCACCCATCCGGTGCTTGCTGCCCCAATCAGGAAAGAGCCTCTGCTGCTTTACATTGCAGCCACAGGACAAGTTGTCAGTACAGTACTTACGGTCGAGCAGGAAGAAGAAGGAAAGGCCTTCAGAGTTCAGCGCCCAGTTTATTATGTGTCTGAAGTTTTGACCCCTTCAAAACAAAGATACCCTCATTACCAGAAGCTTGTATATGGGATTTATATGACCACGAAGAAGGTTGCACATTACTTCTCTGACCACTCCATTATAGTCGTCAGCGACGCCCCTCTGTCAGAGATTCTGCACAACAAAGATGCAACTGGTCGAGTGGCTAAGTGGGCGATTGAACTCCTTCCCTTAGATATCAAGTTTGAAGCAAAGAAGGCTATCAAGTCCCAAGCAATCGCAGATTTCGTCGCCGAGTGGATTGAACAGCAACTTCCGACTCAAGTTCACTCGTAGCACTGGACCATGTTCTTCGATGGATCTAAGATGCTGAATGGTTCCGGTGCTGGGGTAGTATTAGTCTCCCCCCGAGGAGATAAGCTCAGATACGCTCTCCAGATTCACTTCGATTCCTCCAATAATGAAGCAGAATATGAAGCACTTTTGTATGGGTTGCGCATGGCCATTTCACTCGGCGTCCGTCGCCTCATGGTCTATGGCGACTCAGATTTGGTGGTTAATCAAGTGATGAAGGAGTGGGACGTCAGAAGTCCAGCAATGACTGGTTATTGCAATGCAGTGAGAAAGTTAGAAAAGAAATTCGAGGGGTTAGAGCTTCATCACATCCCTCGACTGAAAAATCAGGCGGCTGACGGTTTGGCAAAGATAGGCTCCAAGAGAGAAGCCATTCCCAACAATGTGTTCCTGGAACACATCCACTCGCCGTCAGTCCAAGAAGATCATTTTACAGAAGAAGCCCCGCAGCCGAAAAGTGCCACAGATCCGACTGAAGTCGAAGTCCCTGCGGTGGTCGACCTAATCATGGAAGTCTTGGCAATCAGTCCTGACTGGACGATACCGTACATCGTGTATATCCTAAGGAAAGAACTCCCGGAAGACGAGGAAGAGGCTCGACAGATCGTCCGCCGATCCAAGGCCTTCACAGTCATAAAGGGACAATTGTATAGAGAAAGCGCGACTGGAATCGGTCAGAAGTGCATAACACCAGAAGAAGGTCAGATAATCCTTGATGATATCCACTCGGGGACCTGTGGTCACCATGCGTCTTCTCGGACCATTGTGGCTAAAGCATACCGAGCGGGATTTTACTGGCCAAGAGCAAATGAAATGGCAAAGGAGATAGTCGACAAGTGTGGAGGGTGCCAGTTCTACTACAACATGTCACACAAGCCTGCGTCAGCCCTGAAGACCATTCCACTCGTCTGGCCCTTCGCTGTTTGGGGACTGGACATGGTTGGTCCACTGAGAACAGGCAGGAGCGGTTTCACACATGTGCTTGTGGCAGTCGACAAGTTTACCAAATGGATTGAAGCTAAGCCAATCAAGAATCTCGATGCTTGCACTGCTATCAGTTTCGTCAGGGGGTTAACATTTAGATATGGAGTCCCGCATAGCATCATCACTGACAATGGGTCAAACTTTGATTCGGACAAGTTCAGAGCTTTTTGCGCCTCTCAAGGCACACGAGTCGACTACGCATCGGTCGCCCATCCCCAATCGAACGGACAAGCTGAAAGGGCAAATGGTCTGATTCTCAAAGGACTAAAGCCCCGGCTGATGCGTGATCTCAAGCACGCAACGGGCGCATGGGTTGACGAGCTTCCGTCAGTTCTGTGGGGATTGAGGACCACCCCAAATCGGTCGACTGGAAGAACTCCGTTCTTTCTGGTTTATGGAGCCGAAGCAGTTCTGCCGAGTGATCTTCTTCACAACGCGCCCCGAGTCGAACTTTATACCGAAGATGAAGCAGAACAAGCCCGGCAAGACGCAGTCGACCTCCTAGAAGAAGAGAGGGAAATGGCCATGATCAGATCGACCATTTATCAGCAAGACTTGCGTCGATTCCACGCCAGAAATGTGAAGAGTCGAGCCTTCCAGGAAGGAGATTTGGTCCTCCGAGTGGATCAACAGAAACCACACAAGCTTGCTCCTACTTGGGAAGGCCCCTTCATCGTCACCAGAGTCCTCCACAATGGAGCGTATCACCTCTACAATATTCATCGCCAGATCGACGAGCCGCGAGCTTGGAATGCGGAACTGCTCCGCCCCTTTTACACTTGAGTTCTCCCTTGGACGAGATGTAATAAGAAAAACTTCCGCAGTTCATTTTTTATCAAAGACAAGAGTGTTCCAATAATTGCTGTCACTTTTGTTCGCATACAAAATCCCCCAGTGGGTGACTTAGCTGCGAATCCGTTTCGCCTAAGTCTGAAAAATCCTACCGAGTGGCGAGCAAACCTCCCACTCGGGGGCTTAGCTGCAGCCCAGTGCTCTCCTAAGTGTTTAAAAATCCTACCGAGTGGCGAGCAAACCTCCCACTCGGGGGCTTAGCTGCAGCCCAGTGCTCGCGAAGTGTTCAAAAATCCTACCGAGTGGCGAGCCAGACTCCCACTCGGGGGCTTAGCTGCAGCCCAGTGCTCGCCTAAGTGTTTAAAAATCCAACCGAGTGGCGAGCAAACCTCCCACTCGGGGGCTTAGCTCAAGCACAGTGCTCGCCTAAGTGTTCAAAAATCCTACCGAGTGGAGAGCAAACCTCCCACTCGGGGGCTTAGCTGCAGCCCAGTGCTCGCCTAAGTGTTCAAAAATCCTACCGAGTGGCGAGCAAACCTCCCACTCGGGGGCTTAGCTGCAGCCCAGTGCTCGCCTAAGTGTTTAAAAATCCTACCGAGTGGCGAGCCAGACTCCAACTCGGGGGCTTAGCTGCAGCCCAGTGCTCGCCTAAGTGTTTAAAAATCCTACCGAGTGGCGAGCAAACCTCCCACTCGAGGGCTTAGCTGCAGCCCAGTGCTCGCCTATGTGTTCAAAAATCCTACCGAGTGGCGAGCCAGACTCCCACTCGGGGGCTTAGCTGCAGCCCAGTGCTCGCCTAAGTGTTTAAAAATCCTACCGAGTGGCGAGCAAACCTCCCACTCGGGGGCTTAGCTGCAGCCCAGTGCTCGCCTAAGTGTTTAAAAATCCTACCGAGTGGCGAGCAAACCTCTCACTCGGGGGCTTAGCTGCAGCCCAGTGCTCGCCTAAGTGTTCAAAAATCCTACCGAGTGGCGAGCCAGACTCCCACTCGGGGGCTTAGCTGCAGCCCAGTGCTCGCCTAAGTGTTTAAAAATCCTACCGAGTGGCGAGCAAACCTCCCACTCGGGGGCTTAGCTGCAGCCCAATGCTCGCCTAAGTGTTCAAAAATCCTACCGAGTGGAGAGCAAACCTCCCACTCGGGGGCTTAGCTGCAGCCCAGTGCTCGCCTTAGTGTTCAAAAATCCTACCGAGTGGCGAGCAAACCTCCCGCTCGGGGGCTTAGCTGCAGCCCAGTGCTCGCCTAAGTGTTTAAAAATCTTACCGAGTGGCGAGCCAGACTCCCACTCGGGGGCTTAGCTGCATCCCAGTGCTCGCCTAAGTGTTTAAAAATCCTACCGAGTGGCGAGCAAACCTCCCACTCGGGGGCTTAGCTGCAGCCCAGTGCTCGCCTAAGTGTTTAAAAATCCTACCGAGTGGCGAGCCAGACTCCCACTCGGGGGCTTAGCTGCAGCCCAGTGCTCGCCTAAGTGTTCAAAAATCCTACCGAGTGGCGAGCAAACCTCCCACTTGGGGGCTTAGCTGCAGCCAGTGCTCGCCTAAGTGTTTAAAAATCCTACCGAGTGGCGAGCCAGACTCCCACTCGGGGGCTTAGCTGCAGCCCAGTGCTCGCCTAAGTGTTCAAAAATCCTACCGAGTGGCGAGCAAACCTCCCACTCGGGGGCTTAGCTGCAGCCCAGTGCTCGCCTAAGTGTTTAAAAATCCTACCGAGTGGCGAGCCAGACTCCCACTCGGGGGCTTAGCTGCAGCCCAGCGCTCGCCTAAGTACAGGACACAACCCAATCCGCAAGGACGACGAGGTGCAAGTCGACTGCTACCTCCTCCTTCGAAGTTACGCCACAAATACAAGGGTATTCCGAGTGAAGATCAAGTTCCACTTGATGGATCAAACCATGAAGATATTCAACGAGAAATCAAGTTCGGATAAAGCCTAAAGGTCCCAGACCTCAGATCAAAGTACTCGAGCCCTCGGCTCGGCAGAGTTTAACGGTTACAAATCCACTCGGCATTCCGAGGCAAATTTAAAGTGAAGCATAAAAGTTTTTCATTCCTCAGGTGGAGGACTGGAAGGGGCGAGGAACTCGTCCAAGTCGATCCCGTCTGCAATACGAGTGGCAGCAGCGATGAAAGTCTCCATGAAGTCTTGAAAGCTGTGCTTCCTGGTATTGGCAACTTGGATGGCGGCCAGCTTTTCTTCTCGCGCCTCCTTGCAATGGACGCGGACCAGAGACAGAGCGACATCAACACCACATCTAGTAGAAGATTTCTTCCATTCCGCCACTCGACCCGGGACTTCATTCAGTCGAGCCATCAGAGACTCGAGGTCGTTCTGAAGCATCATCCCAGGCCAGAGTGATGTGTCGATCCGCGACATCACAACCTTCAGTCAAGCAAGATAGTCAACAACACTGGTAACACGAGACTCCAGTCGGAGCACGTTCATAGCAGCCTCATCCTTCACGAGAGAATTGGCGGGGTCCAAGCCTGGCTCCACTCGACTGGTTTCCTCTTCGAAGCTCTGGCAGAATTCTGCAAACACGATTCAAGAGTAAGACAGTGGCCCGACACAGGCTTGGTAACTGCAAGACAGTCGGGGCAGAGTAATTACCTTCGAGCATGACGAACAGCTTCTTGGCGAGTCCATCGAGATAAGCCTCCAGATCGTTCCTCTTCCCCGCCAGTTCACCCACCTTGTCGTGCAGAGCCACGTTGTCGTTCTTCAGTCGACTGACCTCTTGATTGGCTACCTCGAGAGCAGCTTTCAGTCTGGAGTTCTCCTGCTCAAGAGTTCCGACCGAAGCCAGTTTCTCTTCAGCAAGCCTCGTTTTGTTCAAGACCTCCTTCTGTGCTTCTGCAAGATCTTGATCCTTCTTCTTCAGAGCTTCTTCCAGTTTATCTGCGGCACGTCGAGTGAAATCAACATCAATAATGGACAAGAAAGAAAAGTCACTCGTCAAGAATGGAGAACCTCACCAGCCATACCTTTTGCTTCTTCTTGCGCCTTCTTCAAATTCTCTTGAGCAAGCTTCAAGTAAGGTTGAGCTGGATCTGCTGATTCTCCAACTCAGTATAGCGAGCTACAAGTTAGTAGGATTACTGTAAAAAAAATCAGTCGACAGACGTCCAAGATAAGTTGCTTCCAAGTAACTAAGAGACAATAATGGCGTTTCTAAGACTACAGCCGAATCAAAAACATTCGACAGTAGTCTCGGGGACTACACCTAGTGGGTGCACTCAGCGTGCCCCCACTGTAAAAAAAAGTCGACTGCCCGCAGTCGACCGGATACAGTTCCATTCGACATGGCCTGACCAGACCGAGTGAAGAAATACAGCTACAGCAACACAATATAAAGACTATAGTCGACTACCAGCAGTCCACCGTAGTCTCGGGGACTACACCCAGTGGGTGCACTTAGCGTGCCCCCACTCGTCCAAGAATTGGCAGACACACCCAGTGGGTGTATAGATATAAAGATCTTCGGAAAAGAGATTCCTCAAACAGCATATCGTAACAGACCAAGTGTTGAGTCGACTGACCTAGACGTTACTCTGAAGAGCCGAACTCGCGTCATAAGCTGCTTGGCTGGCCTCCCGAGCCACTTTCACTTGTTCCATCATGATCCCCGCCTGGCGTATAGCCTCTTTTGCGGCAGATGCTTGGTCCTCAGGGACGGGGTACGCGGCAAAATGCGAAGGCGGATCCGCAGTCGACGTCGAGGGCCGCACACTCGTCAGAGGAATGGAGAAAGTCACAGAAGCCCGAGTGGTTTCACCACCGTCTCGAGCTACGGCCTCAGGCGCCGGCTGGATTGTGGGGTCTTGCCAGCCGACGTTCTCCTATTCCTTCTCGCTCTCAGCGGCACGTCGTCGTCATCCGGGAGGTTGATAACATGAGGAGGAGCTACAAGAAAAAATTCAATCGACCAGAGTTGCAATAAATGTCCAGTCGACTCAAGGCAGAACATCAGTAATCGTACCAGGGTTGGAGGTAACAGCATCCTCCATCTCTTGATCGTCGTCCTTGGCGGAGAGCTCAGAAGTAGCAGCACTGCAAATCTCGAAAGTCAGTCAGTTGGTTCAATGAATCGACCAAGGATCTGTCCACGGTCAACAAAGGAAAACAAGCTTTATTATTACCCAGAGATGGTGGGGACAGTCATCTTCATCTTGGGCAGAGCCTTTGGCGGCTTGGACGGAGTCGCGCGTGGGTGCTTGGGAGCCTTTTCGGTCGGCGTAGGAGAAGAGGTCCGAGGGCGTTTCGACGACTTCCCAACAGGAGCAGTCGCCTTACCACGTTCCCGCGCTGGATCGTGTGTAAGCTTGGATCGCCTCTCTGGACGGGGGGGGGGGGGGGTTCGACCTCCTCCTCCTCTTCGCTAGAGTCGACGTCGTCGTCTCCCTCCCCTTCGCCATCAGACTCCCACTCGCCTTGATCGTCTCCACTCTCACCTCCGCTCGCCTCCCCTTCCTCAGTTGGCTCCTGTGCCCCGTTGGGCATCGAGTACATCTCAGTAGTTGCCTGGAAAACAATAGACAAGACAAAAGTCAATCGACCAATTCAAAGAAGACCAATGAAGAAAACAAGATCTCAGTCGGGAGCATAAAGTCAGACCTGGTCCACTTCGTATGTGTTGTCGAGTGGAGAAACCCTCCTGGCTCCTCGGGGGTTGTCTTTGTTTCCTGTGATGCTCGACAGCCACCCCTCCAACATCTCATCAGTGACCTCCTCCGGGTGGATCTGAGTGGTGTCTTCGAGGCCCGAGTACAGCCACATCGGGTGGTCACGAGCCTGGAGCGGTTGGATGCGCCTCCGAAGGAAGACCTCCAGCAAGTCCATGCCAGTCACGCCATCGTGGACAAGCTGAACCACACGACCAACCGGCACTTTGACTTGGGCCTTTTCTTCCGGCGTCACTTTCAGAGAAGCAGGTTTTTGAGCTCGGTCGAGAGAGAAAGGGGGAAGCCCAGTCGACTGTCCTGGGGTCGCCTGGTCTTTGCAGTAAAACCAGGTCGCCTGCCAACCACGGACCGACTCTGGGAAAGTGATAGATGGAAAACAACTCTTTCCCCTCGTCTGGATCGCCAGGCCGCCGCACAGCTGGATCACCTGCGTCCTTTCGTCACTCGACTTGGCCTTCTTGACCGATTGGGAACGGCAAGTGAAGATGTGCTTAAAGAGTCCCCAATGGGGGCGGCAACCCAGGAAACCCTGACACAAGGAAATGAAAGCAGCAAGGTACACGATAGAGTTGGGAGTGAAGTGGTGGAGCTGCGCTCCGAAGAAGTTCAGAAAGCTCTGGAAAAAAGGATGAGGAGGCAGAGAAAACCCGCGATCGATGTGGGTGGCGAGGAGGACACACTCACCATCAAGAGGTTGGGGCTCGACTTGTCTCCCCGGGAGGCGCGCAGCTTCGTAAGGAATGACTCCTCCCTCAACCATATCATCGAGATCTTCCTGCCGAATCACTGACGGCATCCAGTCGCCCTGGATCCAGCCTCTGGGCAGAGCAGTCCTTGAGGAAGATCCGCCCCGAGCGGACTTCTTCCCTTTCCCCTGCGCCGCCGCCTTCTTCGCGCGCTCCAGAGCAGACGTCTTGCCCTCCACCATCGTCGCCGGCAAATCTCGAACGGGCCTGCAGCGCTAGGGTGAGAGCGGAGGTGGCGGAGGACTTTGCGAAGGGAGAAAGAAAGGGGAGAGCACTGTTTGGAAACCCGAGCCAGCGGTTTATAAGAGGCCGCTTCCGAGTGGCTGACTGGTAGGCCCAGGCTATCCCGTCAAATCCCGCAGCAGACGCGCGCGCAGTACGTGGCGAAAAAGGTGGTGCGGAAATCGAGGAGCTTCCGCCTTATCACATCCGATTACTGCGGCCGCTCCCGTCCCGCTCGCTTCCCTATGTTCAAATCCCGCGAAATCCGCGGGCTGCGGAACAACTCGTCAAACAGAAGATCCCTCTCACGCCGGCACTCGGTATTTCACAAGTAAGGAAATTCACTCGACGAGAGACCAAGAATGGATCAAGGTGACCGAAAGAAGTTGACAACGTCATCCATGGCGATTGATCCAGTGCAAGACATTCATGTGACGCTAAGAACCAGTCGGAAGGACCCCCAACTCCTTCCCCACTCGAACCTCGATCCATTCGGGGGCTAATGACGAAGCTATGTACCTAGGGTAGGGGCATGGACCTGTCCTAAGAGCCCTACCCAAGGACATCCCTGGAAGAAGTCACCTTTCAATCGACTTGAAGGTACCCACTCGACGGGTTCAAGACACTCGACCAAGGAGCTACCACTCAACCACGAAGCCAACCACTCGACTGCCAGGAGATCTAAAGTCACTCCGCAGGCAAACGGTCGGCTATTAAGTAGTCTTTATGGTCATTATAGCACTTTATTACCAGCATTACCAGTAACGCCCCGCCTTAATGTACATTGAACCCTTGGTAACGTGGGCTGGCCGGGGTCCTGGCGCACTCTATATAAGCCACCCCCTCCTCCGAGACAAGGGTTCGCACCTCTGTTATTCACACGCATATAATCCAATCGACCGCCCCCGGGCACCGAGACGTAGGGCTGTTACTTCCTCCGCGAAGGGCCTGAACTCGTACACCCTGTGTGTTTACAACCTCTCCATAGCTGAGATCTAGCCTCTCCATACACACCCCCTACATCACTGTCAGAGTTAGAACCACGACACCTGCTTCCTTTTGGCCTCTATCCTCTATTCCCGTATGGCCCAATAAGGCCCATATACTCCCCTGGCAAATTCCCTTAACTCTCCGATACTTCGAAAAATACCCAAATCACTCGGAACCTTTCCGATGTCCGAATATAGTCGTCCAATATATCGATCTTTACGTCTCGACCATTTCGAGACTCCTCGTCATGTCCCCGATCTCATCCGGGACTCCGAACTCCTTCGGTACATCAAAACTCATAAACTCATAATATAACTGTCATCAAAACCTTAAGCGTGCGGACCCTATGGGTTCGAGAACAATGTAGACATGACCGAGACACGTCTCTGGTCAATAACCAATAGCGGAACCTGGATGCTCATATGGCTCCTACATATTCTACGAAGATCTTTATCGGTCAGACCGCATAACAACATACGTTGTTCCCTTTGTCATCGGTATGTTACTTGCCCGAGATTCGATCGTCGGTATCTCAATACCTAGTTCAATCTCGTTACCGGCAAGTCTCTTTACTCGTTCCATAATACATCATCTCGCAACTAACTCATTAGTTGCAATGCTTGCAAGGCTTATAGTGATGTGCATTACCGAGTGGGCCCAGAGATACCTCTCCGACAATCAGAGTGACAAATCCTAATCTCAAAATATGCCAACCCAAGATGTACCTTTGGAGACACCTGTAGAGCTCCTTTATAATCACCCAGTTATGTTGTGACGTTTGGTAGCACACAAAGTGTTCCTCCGGCAAACGAGAGTTGCATAATCTCATAGTCATAGGAACATGTATAAGTCATGAAGAAAGCAATAGCAACATACTAAACGATCGGGTGCTAAGCTAACGGAATGGGTCAAGTCAATCACATCATTCTCCTAATGATGTGATCCCGTTAATCAAATGACAACTCATGTCTATGGTTAGGAAACATAACCATCTTTGATTAACAAGCTAGTCAAGTAGAGGCATACTAGTGACACTCTGTTTGTCTATGTATTCACACCTGTATTATGTTTCCGGTTAATACAATTCTAGCATGAATAATAAACATTTATCATGAAATAAGGAAATAAATAATAACTTTATTATTGCCTCTAGGGCATATTTCCTTCATGATCATCATCGTCACCGGCATGACACCATGATCTCCATCATCGTGTCTTCATGAAGTTGTCTCGTCAGCTATTACTTCTACTACTATGGCTAACGGTTTAGCAATAAAGTAAAGTAATTACATGATGTTTATGTTGACACACAGGTCATAAGTAAATTAAGACAACTCCTGTGGCTCCTGCTGGTTGTCATACTCATCGACATGCAAGTAATGATTCCTATTACAAGAACATGATCAATCTCATACATCACATATATCATTCATCACATCCTTTTGGCCATATCACATCACACAGCATATGCTGCAAAAACAAGTTAGACGTCCTCTAATTGTTGTTGCAAATTTTTACGTGCCTGCTATAGGTTTCTTAGCAAGAATGTTTCTTACCTATGCCAAAACCACAACGTGATATTCCAATTTCTATTTACCCTTCATAAGGACCCTTTTCATCAAATCCGATCTGACTAAAGTGGGAGAGACAGACACCCGCTAGCCACCTTATGCAACTAGTGCATGTCAGTCGGTGGAACCTGTCTCACGTAAGCGTACGTGTAAGGTCTGTCCGGGCCACTTCATCCCACGATTCCGCCGAATCAAGATAAGACTAGTAATGGCAAGTAAAATGAAAAAACCGACGCCCACAACAACTTGTGTTCTACTCGTGCATAGAAACTACGCATAGACCTAGCTCATGATGCCACTGTTGGGGATCGTTGCAGAAATTAAAAATTTTCTACGCATCACCAAGATCAATCTATGGAGTTTACTAGCAACGAGAGGGGAGTGCATCTTCATACCTTTGAAGATCGCAATGCGGAAGCGTTGCAAGAACGCGGTCAGTGGAGTCGTACACGAAGCGATTCAGATCGCAGCCGAATCCGATCTAAGCACCGAACAACGGTGCCTCCGCGTTCAACACACGTGTAGCCCGGTGACGTCTCCCGTGCCTTGATCCAGCAAGGGAGAGGGAGAGATTGGGGAAGACTCCGTCCAGCAGCAGCACGATGGCGTGGTTGAAGGAAATATGCCCTAGAGGCAATAATAAAGTTATTATTTATTTCCTTATATCATGATAAATGTTTATTATTCATGCTAGAACTGTATTAACCGGAAACATAATACATGTGTGAATACATAGACAAACAGAGTGTCACTAGTATGTCTCTACTTGACTAGCTCGTTAATCAAAGATGGTTATGTTTCCTAACCATGAACAATGAGTTGTTATTTGATTAACGGGATCACATCATTAAGTGAATGATCTGATTGACATGACCCATTCCATTAGCTTAGCACCCGATCGTTTAGTATGTTGCTATTGCTTTCTTCATGACTTATACATGTTCCTATAACTATGAGATTATGCAACTCCCGTTTATCGGAGGAACACTTTGGGTACTACCAAACGTCACAACGTAACTGGGTGATTATAAAGGAGTACTACAGGTGTCTCCAAAGGTACATGTTGGGTTGGCGTATTTCGAGATTAGGTTTTGTCACTCCGATTGTCGGAGAGGTATCTCTGGGCCCTCTCGGTAATGCACATCACATAAGCCTTGCAAGCATTGCAACTAATGAGTTAGTTGCGGGATGATGTATTACGGAACGAGTAAAGAGACTTGTTGGTAACGAGATTGAACTAGGTATTGGATACCGACGATCGAATCTCGGGCAAGTAACATACCGATGACAAAGGGAACGACGTATGTTGTTATGCGGTCTGACCGATAAAGATCTTCGTAGAATATGTAGGAGCCAATATGGGCATCCAGGTCCCGCTATTGGTTATTGACTAGAGACATGTCTCGGTCATGTCTACATTGTTCTCGAACCCGTAGGGTCCGCACGCTTAAGGTTTCGATGACAGTTATATTATGAGTTTATGAGTTTTGATGTACCGAAGGAGTTCGGAGTCCCGGATGAGATCGGGGACATGACGAGGAGTCTCGAAATGGTCGAGACGTAAAGATTGATATATTGGACGACTATATTCGGACATCGGAAAGGTTCCGAGTGATTCGGGTATTTTTCGGAGTACCGGGTAGTTACGGGAGAAGCAATGGGCCTTGATGGGCTTTAGTGGGAAGAGGAGAAAGGGCCAAGGGGCTGCTGCGCCCCCCTCCCCTCTAGTCCGAATTGGACTAGGGAAAAGGGGGCCGGCCACCTCTCCTTCTCCTCCACTTCCTTCTCCCTTCCTTCCCTCTTGGTGGACTCCTACTAGGACTTGGAGTCCTAGTAGGACTCCACATCCTGGCCGCACCAACCTTGGCCGGCCTCCTCCTCCTCCATCCTTTATATACTGAGGCAAAGGGCACCCCAAAGACACAAGTTGATCCACGTGATCTATTCCTTAGCCGTGTGCGGTGCCCCCAGCCACCATAGTCCTCGATAATACTGTAGCGGAGTTTAGACGAAGCCCTGCTGCTGTGGTACATCAAGATCGTCACCACGCCATCGTGCTGACGGAACTCTTCCCCGACACTTTGCTGGATCGGAGTCCGGGGATCGTCATCGGGCTGAACGTGTGCTCGAACTCGGAGGTGCCGTAGTTTCGGTGCTTGATCGGTCGGATCGTGAAGACGTACGACTACATCAACCAAACGCTTCCGTTGTCGATCTACTAGGTATGTAGATCACACTCCCCCCCCTCGTTGCTATGCATCACATGATCTTGCGTGTGCGTAGGAAATTTTTGAAATTACTACGTTCCCCAACAGTGGCATCCGAGCCTAGGTTATTTATGTTGATGTTATATGCACGAGTAGAACACACGTGAGTTGTGGGCGATATAAGTCATACTGCCTACCAGCATGTCATACATTGGTTTGGCGGTATTGTTGGAAGAGACGACCCGGACCAACATTACGCATACGCTTACGCGAGACCGGTTCCCCCGACGTGCTTTGCACATAGGTGGGTTGCGGGCGACTGTCTCTCCAACTTTAGTTGAACTAAGTATGGCTACGCCCGGTCCTTGCGAAGGTTAAAACGGAGTCTATTTGACAAACTATCGTTGTGATTTTGATGCGTAGGTGAGATTGGTTCTTGCTTAAGCCCGTAGCAGCCACGTAAAACTTGCAACAACAAAGTAGAGGACGTCTAACTTGTTTTTGCAGGGCATGTTGTGATGTGATATGGTCAAGACATGATGCTGAATTTTATTGTATGAGATGATCATGTTTTGTAACCGAGTTATCGGCAACTGGCAGGAGCCTTATGGTTGTCGTTTTATTGTATGCAATGAAATCGCAATGTAATGCTTTACTTTATTACTAAGCGGTAGTGATAGTCGTGGAAGCATAAGCTTGGCGAGACGACAACGATGCTACGATGGAGATCAAGGTGTCACGCCGGTGACGATGGTGATCACGACGGTGCTTCGGAGATGGAGATCACAAGCACAAGATGATGATGGCCATATCATATCACTTATATTGATTGCATGTGATGTTTATCTTTTATACATCTTATTTTGCTTAGTTTGACGGTAGCATTTTAAGATGATCTCTCACTAATTATCAAGAAGTGTTCTCCCTAAGTATGCACCGTTGCGAAAGTTCTTCGTGCTGAGACACCACGTGATGATCAGGTGTGATAGGCTCTACGTTCAAATACAACGGGTGCAAAACAGTTGCACACGCGGAATACTCAGGTTATACTTGACGAGCCAAGCATATACAGATATGGCCTCGGAACACGGAGACCGAAAGGTCGAGCGTGAATCATATAGTAGATATGATCAACATAGTGATGTTCACCAATGAAACTACTCCATCTCACGTGATGATCGGACATGGTTTAGTTGATTTGGATCACGTGATCACCTAGAGGATTAGAGGGATGTCTATCTAAGTGGGAGTTCTTAAGTAATATGATTAATTGAACTTAAATTTATCATGAACTTAGTCCTGGTAGTATTTTGCAAATCATTTTGTAGATCAATAGCTCGCGTTGTTGCTTCCCTGTGTTTATTTTGATATGTTCCTAGAGAAAATTGTGTTGAAAGATGTTAGTAGCAATGATGCGGATTGGATCCGTGATCTGAGGTTTATCCTCATTGCTGCACAGAAGAATTATGTCCTTGATGCACCGCTAGGTGACAGACCTATTGCAGGAGCAGATGCAGACGTTATGAACAATGAGTTGTTATTTGATTAACAAGGTCACATCATTAATTGAATGATCTGATTGACATGACCCATTCCATTAGCTTAGCACCCGATCGTTTAGTATGTTGCTATTGCTTTCTTCATGACTTATACATGTTCCTATGACTATGAGATTATGCAACTTACGTTTACCGGAGGAACACTTTGGGTACTACCAAACGTCACAACGTAACTGGGTGATTATAAAGGAGTACTACAGGTGTCTCCAATGGTAGATGTTGGGTTGGCGTATTTCGAGATTAGGATTTGTCACTCCGATTGTCGGAGAGGTATCTCTGGGCCCTCTCGGTAATGCACATCACATAAGCCTTGCAAGCACTGCAACTAATATGTTAGTTGTGAGATGATGTATTACGGAACGAGTAAAGAGACTTGCCGGTAACGAGATTGAACTAGGTATTGGATACCGACGATCGAATCTTGGGCAAGTAACATACCGATGACAAAGGGAACAACGTATGTTGTTATGCGGTCTGACCGATAAAGATCTTCATAGAATATGTAGGAGCCAATATGGGCATCCAGGTCCCGCTATTGGTTATTGACCGGAGACATGTCTCGGTCATGTCTACATTGTTCTCGAACCCGTAGGGTCCGCACGCTTAAGGTTACGATGACATTTATATTATGAGTTTATGCATTTTGATGTACCGAAGGTTGTTCGGAGTCCCGGATGTGATCACGGACATGACGAGGAGTCTCGAAATGGTCGATACGTAAAGATTGATATATTGGAAGCCTATGTTTGGACATCGGAAGTGTTCTGGGTGAAATCGGGATTTTACCGGAGTACCGGGAGGGTTACCGGAACCCCCCGGGAGCCATATGGGCCTTCATGGGCCTTAGTGGAAAGGAGAAAGGGGCAGCCCAAGGTGGCTGCGCCACTTCCCCCTCCCCTAGTCCTATTAGGACTAGGAGAAGGTGGCCGGCCCCCCTCTCTTCCTTCCCCTCCGAGGAATCCTAGTTGGACTAGGATTGGGGGGAGGAATCCTACTCCTAGAGGGAGTAGGACTCTCCTGCGCCTCCCCTCCTTGGCCGGCCAGCCCTCCCCCTTGGCTCCTTTATATACGGAGGTAGGGGGCACCTCTAGACACACAAGTTGATCCACGTGATCTATTCCTTAGCCGTGTGCGGTGCCCCCTGCCACCATATTCCTCGATAATACTGTAGCGGAGTTTAGGCGAAGCCCTGCTGCTGTAGTTCATCAAGATCGTCACCACGCCGTCGTGCTGACGGAACTCTTCCCCAACACTTTGCTGGATCGGAGTCCGGGGATCGTCATCGAGCTGAACGTGTGCTCGAACTCGGAGGTGCCGTAGTTTCGGTGCTTGATCGGTTGGATCGTAAAGACGTACGACTACTTCCTCTACGTTGTGTGATCGCTTCCGCAGTCGGTCTACGTTGGTACGTAGACAACACTCTCCCCTCTCATTGCTATGCATCACATGATCTTGAGTGTGCGTAGGAAATTTTTTGAAATTACTACGTTCCCCAACAGTGGCATCCGAGCCTAGGTTATTTATGTTGATGTTATATGCACGAGAAGAACACAAGTGAGTTGTGGATGATACAAGTCATACTGCCTACCAGCATGTCATACTTTGGTTCGGCGGTATTGTTGGACGAGACGACCCGGACCAACCTTACGCGTACGCTTACACGAGACCGGTTCCCTCGACGTGCTTTGCACATAGATGGCTTGCGGGCGACTGTCTCTCCAACTTTAGTTGAACCAAGTATGGCTATGCCCGGTCCTTGCGAAGGTTAAAACGGAGTCTATTTGACAAACTATCATTGTGGTTTTGATGCGTAGGTGAGATTGGTTCTTACTTAAGCCCGTAGCAGCCACGTAAAACTTGCAACAACAAAGTAGAGGACGTCTAACTTGTTTTTGCAGGGCATGTTGTGATGTGATATGGTCAAGGCATGATTCTGAAATTTATTGTATGAGATGATCATGTTTTGTAACCAAGTTATCGGCAACTGGCAGGAGCCATATGGTTGTCGCTTTATTGTATGCAATGCAATCGCGATGTAATGCTTTACTTTATTACTAAACGGTAGTGATAGTCGTGGAAGCATAAGATTGGCGAGACGACAACGATGCTACGATGGAGATCAAGGTGTCGCGCCGGTGACGATGGTGATCATGACGGTGCTTCGGAGATGGAGATCACAAGCACAAGATGATGATGGCCATATCATATCACTTATATTGATTGCATGTGATGTTTATCTTTTATACATCTTATTTTGCTTAGTTTGACGGTAGCATTTTAAGATGATCTCTCACTAATTATCAAGAAGTGTTCTCCCTGAGTATGCACCGTTGCGAAAGTTCTTCGTGCTGAGACACCAAGTGATGATCGGGTGTGATAGGCTCTACGTTCAAATACAACGGGTGCAAAACAGTTGCACACGTGGAATAATCAGGTTATACTTGACGAGCCAAGCATATACAGATATGGCCTCGGAACACGGAGACCGAAAGGTCGAGCGTGAATCATATAGTAGATATGATCAACATAGTTATGTTCACCAATGAAACTACTCCATCTCACATGATGATCGGACATGGTTTAGTTGATTTGGATCACGTGATCACTTAGAGGATTAGAGGGATGTCTATCTAAGTGGGAGTTCTTAAGTAATATGATTAATTGAACTTAAATTTATCATGAACTTAGTCCTGGTAGTATTTTGCAAATCATTTTGTAGATCAATAGCTCGCGTTGTTGCTTCCCTGTGTTTATTTTGATATGTTCCTAGAGAAAATTGTGTTGAAAGATGTTAGTAGCAATGATGCGGATTGGATCCGTGATCTGAGGTTTATCCTCATTGCTGCACAGAAGAATTATGTCCTTGATGCACCGCTAGGTGACAGACCTATTGCAGGAGCAGATGCAGACGTTATGAATGTTTGGCTAGCTCAATATGATGACTACTTGATAGTTTAGTGCACCATGCTTAATGGCTTAGAATCGGGACTTCAAAGTCATGGAGCATATGAGATGTTCCAGGAGTTGAAGTTAATATTTCATGCAAATACCCGAGTTGAGAGATATGAAGTCTCCAACAAGTTCTATAGCTAAAAGATGGAGGAGAATCGCTCAACTAGTGAGCATGTGCTCAGATTGTCTGAGTACTACAATCGCTTGAATCAAGTGGGAGTTAATCTTCCAGATAAGATTGTGATTGACAGAATTCTCTAGTCACCATCACCAAGTTAGTAGAACTTCGTGATGAACTATGATATGCAAGGGATAACGGAAACGATTCCCAAGCTCTTCGTAATGCAGAAATTGACGGAGGTAGAAATCGAGAAAAACATCAAGTATTCATGGTAGACAAGACCACTAGTTTCAAGAAAAGGGCAGAGGGAAGAAGGGGAACTTCAAGAAGAACAGCAAGCAAGTTGCTGCTCAAGTGAAGAAGCCCAAGTCTGGTCCTAAGCCTGAGACTAAGTGTTTCTACTGCAAAGGGACTGGTCACTGGAAGCAGAACTACCCCAAGTGATTGGCAGATAAGAAGGATGGCAAAGTGAACATAAGTATATTTGATATACATGTTATTAATGTGTACTTTACTAGTGTTTATAGCAACCCCTCAGTATTTGATACTAGTTCAGTTGCTAAGATTAGTAACTCGAAACGGGAGTTGCAGAATAAACAGAGACTAGTTAAGGGTGAAGTGACGATGTGTGTTGGAAGTGGTTCCAAGATTGATATGATCATCATCGCACACTCCCTATACTTTCGGGATTAGTGTTGAACCTAAATAAGTGTTATTTGGTGTTTGCGTTGAGCATGAATATGATTTGATCATGTTTATTGTAATACGATTATTCATTTAAGTAAGAGAATAAATTGTTGTTCTGTTTACATGAATAAAACCTTATATGGTTACACACCCAATGAAAATAGTTTGTTGGATCTCGATCATAGTGATACACATAATCATCTGAAACCAAAAGATGCAAAGTTAATAATGATAGTGCAACTTATTTGTGGCACTGCCGTTTAGGTCATATTGGTGTAAAGCGCATGAAGAAACTCCATGCTGATGGAATTTTGGAATCACTTGATGCTTGCGAACCATGCCTCATGGGCAAGATGACTAAGACTCCGTTCTCCGGAGCGAGCAATTGACTTATTGGAAATAATACATACTGATTTATGCGGTCCGATCAGTGTTAAGGCTCACGGAAAGTATCGTTATTTTCTGAACTTCACAGACGATTTGAGCAGATATGGGTATATCTACTTGATGAAACATAAGTCTGAAACATTTGAAAAGTTCAAAGAATTTCAGAGTGAAGTGGAAAATCATCGTGACAAGAAAATAAAAGTTTCTACGATATGATCGCAGAAGTAAAATATTTGAGTTACGAGTTTGGTCTTCAATTAAAACAATGTGGAATAGTTTCACAAACTCATGCCACCTGGAACACCACAGCATAATGGTGTGTCCGAATGTCATAACCGTACTTTATTAGATATGGTGCGATCTATGATGTCTCTTACCGATCTACCACTATCGTTTTGGGGTTATGCATTAGAGACAGCTGCATTCACGTTAAATAGGGCACCATCTAAGTCCGTTGAGACGACACAATCTGAACTGTGGTTTGGCAAGAAACGAAAGTTGTCGTTTCTTAAAGTTTGGGGTTGTGATATGAAAAAGTTTCATCCTAATAAGCTCAAACCCAAATCGGAGAAATATGTCTTCATAGGATACCCAAAGGAGACTGTTGGGTACACCTTCTATCACAAATCCGAAGGCAAGACTTTTGTTGCTAAATTCAGAGTTTTTCTAGAGAAGGAGTTTCTCTCGAAAGAAGTGAGTGGGAGGAAAGTAGAAAACTTGATAAGGTAATTGTACCTTCTCCCTTAATGGAAAGAAGTTCATCACAGAAATCTGTTCCTGTGACTACTACACCAATTAGTGAGGAAGCTAATGATGATGATCATGTAACTTCAGATCAAGTTACTACCGAATCTCGTAGGTAAACCAGAGTGAGATCCGCACCAGAGTGGTACGGTAATCCTATTCTGGAGGTCATGCTACTTGACCATGACGAACCTACGAACTATGAAGAAGCGATGGTGAGCCCAGATTCCGCAAAATGGCTTGAGGCCATGAAATCTGAGATGGGATCCATGTATGAGAACAAAGTATGGACTTTGGTTGACTTGCCCGATGATCGGCAAGCAATTGAGAATAAATGGATCTTCAAGAGGAAGACGGACGCTGATAGTAGTGTTACTATCTACAAAGATATAATTGTCGCAAAAGGTTTTCGACAAGTTCAAGGTGTTGACTACGATGAGAATTTCTCACTCGTATCTATGCTTAAGTCTGTCCGAATCATGTTAGCAATTGCTGCATTTTATGAAAACTGGCAAATGGATAAACAAAACTGCATTCCTTAATATATTTATTAAAGAAGAGTTGTATATGATACAACCAGAAGGTTTTGTCAATCCTAAAGGTGCTAACAAAATATGCAAGCTCCAGCGATCCATCTATGGACTGGTGCAAGCATCTCGGAGTTGGAATATACGCTTTGATAAGTTGATCAAAGCATATAAGTTTTATACAGATTTGCGGTGAAGCCTGTATTTACAAGAAAGTGAGTGGGAGCACTACATCATTTCTGATAAGTATATGTGTATGACATATTGTAGATCGGAAATAATGTAGAATTATTCTGCAAAGCATAAAGGAGTGTTTGAAAGGAGTTTTTCAAAGAAAGACCTCGGTAAAGCTGCTTACATATTGAGCATCAAGATCTATAGAGATAGATCAAGACGCTTGATAAGTTTTTTCAATGAGTACATACCTTGACAAGATTTTGAAGTAGTTCAAAATGGAACAGTCAAAGAAAGAGTTCTTGCCTGTATTGCAAGGTGTGAAATTGAGTAAGACTCAAAGCCCGACCACGGCAGAAGATAGAAAGAGAATGAAAGTCATTCCCTATGCCTCAGCCATAGGTTCTATAAAGTATGCCATGCTGTGTACCAGATCTATTGTATACCCTACACTGTGTTAAGCAAGGGAGTACAATAGTGATCTAAGAGTAGATCACTGGACAGCGGTCAAAATTATCCTTAGTGGAATAAGGAAATATTTCTCAATTATGGAGGTGACAAAAAGGTTCGTCGTAAAAAGTTACGTCAATGCACGTTTTTGACACAGATCTGGATGACTCTAAGTCTCGATCTAGATACATATTGAAAGTGGGAGCAATAAGCTAGAGTAGCTCCGTGCAGAGCATTGTTGACATAGAAATTCGCAAAATACTTACGCATCTGAATGTGACAGACCCGTTGACTAAAATTATCTCACAAGCAAAACATGATCACACCTTAGTACTCTTTGGATGTTAATCACATAGCGATGTGAACTAGATTATTGACTCTAGTAAACCCTTTGGGTGTTGATCACATATCGATGTGAACTATGGGTGTTAATCACATGGAGATGTGAACTATTGCTGTTAAATCACATGGCGATGTGAACTAGATTATTGACTCTAGTGCAAGTGGGAGACTGAAGGAAATATGCCCTAGAGGCAATAATAAAGTTATTATTTATTTCCTTATATCATGATAAATGTTTATTATTCATGCTAGAATTGTATTAACCGGAAACATAATACATGTGTGAATACATAGACAAACAGAGTGTCACTAGTATGTCTCTACTTGACTAGCTCGTTAATCAAAGATGATTATGTTTCCTAACCATGAACAATGAGTTGTTATTTGATTAACGGGATCACATCATTAAGTGAATGATCTGATTGACATGACCCATTCCATTAGCTTAGCACCCGATCGTTTAGTATGTTGCTATTGCTTTCTTCATGACTTATACATGTTCCTATAACTATGAGATTATGCAACTCCCGTTTACCGGAGGAACACTTTGGGTACTACCAAACGTCACAACGTAACTGGGTGATTATAAAGGAGTACTACAGGTGTCTCCAAAGGTACATGTTGGGTTGGCGTATTTCGAGATTAGGTTTTGTCACTCCGATTGTCGGAGAGGTATCTCTGGGCCCTCTCGGTAATGCACATCACATAAGCCTTGCAAGCATTGCAACTAATGAGTTAGTTGCGGGATGATGTATTACGGAACGAGTAAAGAGACTTGTTGGTAACGAGATTGAACTAGGTATTGGATACCGACGATCGAATCTCGGGCAAGTAACATACCGATGACAAAGGGAACGACGTATGTTGTTATGCGGTCTGACCGATAAAGATCTTCGTAGAATATGTAGGAGCCAATATGGGCATCCAGGTCCCGCTATTGGTTATTGACTAGAGACATGTCTCGGTCATGGCTACATTGTTCTCGAACCCGTAGGGTCCGCACGCTTAAGGTTTCGATGACAGTTATATTATGAGTTTATGAGTTTTGATGTACCGAAGGAGTTCGGAGTCCCGGATGAGATCGGGGACATGACGAGGAGTCTCGAAATGGTCGAGACGTAAAGATTGATATATTGGACGACTATATTCGGACATCGGAAAGGTTCCGAGTGATTCGGGTATTTTTCGGAGTACCGGGTAGTTACGGGAGAAGCAATGGGCCTTGATGGGCTTTAGTGGAAGAGGAGAAAGGGCCAAGGGGCTGCTGCGCCCCCCCTCCCCTCTAGTCCGAATTGGACTAGGGAAAAGGGGCCGGCCACCTCTCCTTCTCCTCCACTTCCTTCTCCCTTCCTTCCCTCTTGGTGGACTCCTACTAGGACTTGGAGTCCTAGTAGGACTCCACATCCTGGCCGCACCAACCTTGGCCGGCCTCCTCCTCCTCCATCCTTTATATACTGAGGCAAGGGGCACCCCAAAGACACAAGTTGATCCACGTGATCTATTCCTTAGCCGTGTGCGGTGCCCCCAGCCACCATAGTCCTCGATAATACTGTAGCGGAGTTTAGACGAAGCCCTGCTGCTGTGGTACATCAAGATCGTCACCACACCGTCGTGCTGACAGAACTCTTCCCCGACACTTTGCTGGATCGGAGTCCAGGGATCGTCATCGGGCTGAACGTGTGCTCGAACTCGGAGGTGCCGTAGTTTCGGTGCTTGATCGGTCGGATCGTGAAGACGTACGACTACATCAACCAAACGCTTCCGTTGTCGATCTACTAGGTATGTAGATCACACTCCCCCCCCCCTTGTTGCTATGCATCACATGATCTTGCGTGTGCGTAGGAAATTTTTGAAATTACTACGTTCCCCAACAGTGGCATCCGAGCCTAGGTTATTTATGTTGATGCTATATGCACGAGTAGAACACAAGTGAGTTGTGGGCAATATAAGTCATACTGCCTACCAGCATGTCATACTTTGGTTTGGCGGCATTGTTGGACGATACGACCCGGACCAACATTACGCGTACGCTTACGCGAGACCGGTTCCCCCGACGTGCTTTGCACATAGGTGGCTTGCGGGCGACTGTCTCTCCAACTTTAGTTGAACCAAGTATGGCTATGCCCGGTCCTTGCGAAGGTTAAAACGGAGTCTATTTGACAAACTATCATTGTGGTTTTGATGCGTAGGTGAGATTGGTTCTTGCTTAAGCCCGTAGCAGCCACGTAAAACTTGCAACAACAAAGTAGAGGACGTCTAACTTGTTTTTGCAGGGCATGTTGTGATGTGATATGGTCAAGACATGATGCTGAATTTTATTGTATGAGATGATCATGTTTTGTAACCGAGTTATCGGCAACTGGCAGGAGCCTTATGGTTGTCGTTTTATTGTATGCAATGAAATCGCAATGTAATGCTTTACTTTATTACTAAGCGGTAGTGATAGTCGTGGAAGCATAAGCTTGGCGAGACGACAACGATGCTACGATGGAGATCAAGGTGTCACGCCGGTGACGATGGTGATCACGACGGTGCTTCGGAGATGGAGATCACAAGCACAAGATGATGATGGCCATATCATATCACTTATATTGATTGCATGTGATGTTTATCTTTTATACATCTTATTTTGCTTAGTTTGACGGTAGCATTTTAAGATGATCTCTCACTAATTATCAAGAAGTGTTCTCCCTAAGTATGCACCGTTGCGAAAGTTCTTCGTGCTGAGACACCACGTGATGATCGGGTGTGATAGGCTCTACGTTCAAATACAACGGGTGCAAAACAGTTGCACACGCGGAATACTCAGGTTATACTTGACGAGCCAAGCATATACAGATATGGCCTCGGAACACGGAGACCGAAAGGTCGAGCGTGAATCATATAGTAGATATGATCAACATAGTGATGTTCACCAATGAAACTACTCCATCTCACGTGATGATCGGACATGGTTTAGTTGATTTGGATCACGTGATCACCTAGAGGATTAGAGGGATGTCTATCTAAGTGGGAGTTCTTAAGTAATATGATTAATTGAACTTAAATTTATCATGAACTTAGTCCTGGTAGTATTTTGCAAATCATTTTGTAGATCAATAGCTCGCGTTGTTGCTTCCCTGTGTTTATTTTGATATGTTCCTAGAGAAAATTGTGTTGAAAGATGTTAGTAGCAATGATGCGGATTGGATCCGTGATCTGAGGTTTATCCTCATTGCTGCACAGAAGAATTATGTCCTTGATGCACCGCTAGGTGACAGACCTATTGCAGGAGCAGATGCAGACGTTATGAATGTTTGGCTAGCTCAATATGATGACTACTTGATAGTTTAGTGCACCATGCTTAATGGCTTAGAATCGGGACTTCAAAGTCATGGAGCATATGAGATGTTCCAGGAGTTGAAGTTAATATTTCATGCAAATACCCGAGTTGAGAGATATGAAGTCTCCAACAAGTTCTATAGCTAAAAGATGGAGGAGAATCGCTCAACTAGTGAGCATGTGCTCAGATTGTCTGAGTACTACAATCGCTTGAATCAAGTGGGAGTTAATCTTCCAGATAAGATAGTGATTGACAGAATTCTCTAGTCACCATCACCAAGTTAGTAGAACTTCGTGATGAACTATGATATGCAAGGGATAACGGAAACGATTCCCAAGCTCTTCGTAATGCAGAAATTGACGGAGGTAGAAATCGAGAAAAACATCAAGTATTCATGGTAGACAAGACCACCAGTTTCAAGAAAAGGGCAGAGGGAAGAAGGGGAACTTCAAGAAGAACAGCAAGCAAGTTGCTGCTCAAGTGAAGAAGCCCAAGTCTGGTCCTAAGCCTGAGACTAAGTGTTTCTACTGCAAAGGGACTGGTCACTGGAAGCGGAACTATCCCAAGTGATTGGCAGATAAGAAGGATGGCAAAGTGAACATAAGTATATTTGATATACATGTTATTGATGTGTACTTTACTAGTGTTTATAGCAACCCCTCAGTATTTGATACTAGTTCAGTTGCTAAGATTAGTAACTCGAAACGGGAGTTGCAGAATAAACAGAGACTAGTTAAGGGTGAAGTGACGATGTGTGTTGGAAGTGGTTCCAAGATTGATATGATCATCATCGCACACTCCCTATACTTTCGGGATTAGTGTTGAACCTAAATAAGTGTTATTTGGTGTTTGCCTTGAGCATGAATATGATTTGATCATGTTTATTGTAATACGATTATTCATTTAAGTAAGAGAATAAATTGTTGTTCTGTTTACATGAATAAAACCTTATATGGTTACACACCCAATGAAAATAGTTTGTTGGATCTCGATCATAGTGATACACATAATCATAATATTGAAACCCAAAGATGCAAAGTTAATAATGATAGTGCAACTTATTTGTGGCACTGCCGTTTAGGTCATATTGGTGTAAAGCGCATGAAGAAACTCCATGCTGATGGAATTTTGGAATCACTTGATGCTTGCGAACCATGCCTCATGGGCAAGATGACTAAGACTCCGTTCTCCGGAGTGAGCAATTGACTTATTGGAAATAATACATACTGATGTATGCGGTCCGATGAGTGTTAAGGCTCACGGCAAGTATCGTTATTTTCTGAACTTCACAGACGATTTGAGCAGATATGGGTATATCTACTTGATGAAACATAAGTCTGAAACATTTGAAAAGTTCAAAGAATTTCAGAGTGAAGTGGAAAATCATCGTGACAAGAAAATAAAAGTTTCTACGATATGATCGCAGAAGTAAAATATTTTAGTTACGAGTTTGGTCTTCAATTAAAACAATGTGGAATAGTTTCACAAACTCATGCCACCTGGAACACCACAGCATAATGGTGTGTCCGAATGTCATATTCGTACTTTATTAGATATGGTGCGATCTATGATGTCTCTTACCGATCTACCACTATCGTTTTGGGGTTATGCATTAGAGACAGCTGCATTCACGTTAAATAGGGCACCATCTAAGTCCGTTGAGACGACACAATCTGAACTGTGGTTTGGCAAGAAACGAAAGTTGTCGTTTCTTAAAGTTTGGGGTTGTGATATAAAAAAGTTTCATCCTAATAAGCTCAAACCCAAATCGGAGAAATATGTCTTCATAGGATACCCAAAGGAGACTGTTGGGTACACCTTCTATCACAAATCCGAAGGCAAGACTTTTGTTGCTAAATTCAGAGTTTTTCTAGAGAAGGAGTTTCTCTCGAAAGAAGTGAGTGGGAGGAAAGTAGAAAACTTGATAAGGTAATTGTACCTTCTCCCTTAATGGAAAGAAGTTCATCACAGAAATCTGTTCCTGTGACTACTACACCAATTAGTGAGGAAGCTAATGATGATGATCATGTAACTTCAGATCAAGTTACTACCGAATCTCGTAGGTAAACCAGAGTGAGATCCGCACCAGAGTGGTACGGTAATCCTGTTCTGGAGGTCATGCTACTTGACCATGACGAACCTACGAACTATGAAGAAGCGATGGTGAGCCCAGATTCCGCAAAATGGCTTGAGGCCATGAAATCTGAGATGGGATCCATGTATGAGAACAAAGTATGGACTTTGGTTGACTTGCCCGATGATCGGCAAGCAATTGAGAATAAATGGATCTTCAAGAGGAAGACGGACACTGATAGTAGTGTTACTATCTACAAAGATATAATTGTCGCAAAAGGTTTTCGACAAGTTCAAGGTGTTGACTACGATGAGAATTTCTCACTCGTATCTATGCTTAAGTCTGTCCGAATCATGTTAGCAATTGCTGCATTTTATGAAAACTGGCAAATGGATAAACAAAACTGCATTCCTTAATATATTTATTAAAGAAGAGTTGTATATGATACAACCAGAAGGTTTTGTCAATCCTAAAGGTGCTAACAAAATATGCAAGCTCCAGCGATCCATCTATGGACTGGTGCAAGCATCTCGGAGTTGGAATATACGCTTTGATAAGTTGATCAAAGCATATAAGTTTTATACAGATTTGCGGTGAAGCCTGTATTTACAAGAAAGTGAGTGGGAGCACTACATCATTTCTGATAAGTATATGTGTATGACATATTGTAGATCGGAAATAATGTAGAATTATTCTGCAAAGCATAAAGGAGTGTTTGAAAGGAGTTTTTCAAAGAAAGACCTCGGTAAAGCTGCTTACATATTGAGCATCAAGATCTATAGAGATAGATCAAGACGCTTGATAAGTTTTTTCAATGAGTACATACCTTGACAAGATTTTGAAGTAGTTCAAAATGGAACAGTCAAAGAAAGAGTTCTTGCCTGTATTGCAAGGTGTGAAATTGAGTAAGACTCAAAGCCCGACCACGGCAGAAGATAGAAAGAGAATGAAAGTCATTCCCTATGCCTCAGCCATAGGTTCTATAAAGTATGCCATGCTGTGTACCAGATCTATTGTATACCCTACACTGTGTTAAGCAAGGGAGTACAATAGTGATCTAAGAGTAGATCACTGGACAGCTGTCAAAATTATCCTTAGTGGAATAAGGAAATATTTCTCAATTATGGAGGTGACAAAAAGGTTCGTCATAAAAAGTTACGTCGATGCAAGTTTTTGACACAGATCTGGATGACTCTAAGTCTCGATCTAGATACATATTGAAAGTGGGAGCAATAAGCTAGAGTAGCTCTGTGCAGAGCATTGTTGACATAGAAATTTGCAAAATACTTACGCATTTGAATGTGACAGATACGTTGACTAAAATTATCTCACAAGCAAAACATGATCACACCTTAGTACTCTTTGGATGTTAATCACATAGCAATGTGAACTAGATTATTGACTCTAGTAAACCCTTTGGGTGTTGATCACATATCGATGTGAACTATGGGTTTTAATCACATGGTGATGTGAACTATTGCTGTTAAATCACATGGCGATGTGAACTAGATTATTGACTCTAGTGCAAGTGGGAGACTGAAGGAAATATGCCCTAGAGGCAATAATAAAGTTATTATTTATTTCCTTATATCATGATAAATGTTTATTATTCATGCTAGAATTGTATTAACCGGAAACATAATACATGTGTGAATACATAGACAAACAGAGTGTCACTAGTATGTCTCTACTTGACTAGCTCGTTAATCAAAGATGGTTATGTTTCCTAACCATGAACAATGAGTTGTTATTTGATTAACGGGATCACATCATTAAGTGAATGATCTGATTGACATGACCCATTCCATTAGCTTAGCACCCGATCGTTTAGTATGTTGCTATTGCTTTCTTCATGACTTATACATGTTCCTATAACTATGAGATTATGCAACTCCCGTTTACCGAAGGAACACTTTGGGTACTACCAAACGTCACAACGTAACTGGGTGATTCTAAAGGAGTACTACAGGTGTCTCCAAAGGTACATGTTGGGTTGGCGTACTTCGAGATTAGGTTTTGTCACTCCGATTGTCGGAGAGGTATCTCTGGGCCCTGTCGGTAATGCACATCACATAAGCCTTGCAAGCATTGCAACTAATGAGTTAGTTGCGGGATGATGTATTACGGAACGAGTAAAGAGACTTGCCGGTAACGAGATTGAACTAGGTATTGGATACCGACGATCGAATCTCGGGCAAGTAACATACCGATGACAAAGGGAACGACGTATGTTGTAATGCGGTCTGACCGATAAAGATCTTCGTAGAATATGTAGGAGCCAATATGGGCATCCAGGTCCCGCTATTGGTTATTGACTAGAGACATGTCTCGGTCATGTCTACATTGTTCTCGAACCCGTAGGGTCCGCACGCTTAAGGTTTCGATGACAGTTATATTATGAGTTTATGAGTTTTGATGTACCGAAGGAGTTCGGAGTCCCAGATGAGGTTGGGGACATGACGAGGAGTCTCGAAATGGTCGAGACGTAAAGATTGATATATTGGACGACTATATTCGGACATCGGAAAGGTTCCGAGTGATTCGGGTATTTTTCGGAGTACCGGGTAGTTACGGGAGAAGCAATGGGCCTTGATGGGCTTTAGTGGGAAGAGGAGAAAGGGCCAAGGGGCTGCTGCGCCCCCCTCCCCTCTAGTCCGAATTGGACTAGGGAAAAGGGGGCCGGCCACCTCTCCTTCTCCTCCACTTCCTTCTCCCTTCCTTCCCTCTTGGTGGACTCCTACTAGGACTTGGAGTCCTAGTAGGACTCCACATCCTGGCCGCACCAACCTTGGCCGGCCTCCTCCTCCTCCATCCTTTATATACTGAGGCAAGGGGCACCCCAAAGACACAAGTTGATCCACGTGATCTATTCCTTAGCCGTGTGCGGTGCCCCCAGCCACCATAGTCCTCGATAATACTGTAGCGGAGTTTAGACGAAGCCCTGCTGCTGTGGTACATCAAGATCGTCACCACGCCGTCGTGCTGACGGAACTCTTCCCCGACACTTTGCTGGATCGGAGTCCGGGGATCGTCATCGGGCTGAACGTGTGCTCGAACTCAGAGGTGCTGTAGTTTCGGTGCTTGATCGGTCGGATCGTGAAGACGTACGACTACATCAACCAAACGCTTCCGTTGTCGATCTACTAGGTATGTAGATCACACTCCCCCCCCCCCCTCGTTGCTATGCATCACATGATCTTGCGTGTGCGTAGGAAATTTTTGAAATTACTACATTCCCCAACAGTGGTGGTGGTGGAGGAGCGTGGCACTCCAGCAGGGCTTCGCCAAGCACTGCGAGAGACGAGGAGGGAGAGGGGTAAGGTTGCGCCAAGAGAGAGGGAGGCTCGTGTCTCAGGCAGCCCCAAAACCCCCACTATATATAGGGGAAGGGGAGGGGGCCGGCCCCCTAGATACATCTAGAGGGGGGGCGGTGGCCCCCTTAGGGTTTCCAACTAGGGGGGCGCCCGCCCCCCCACCCCCCCTGGGGGGGCGGCCCCCTAGGGTTTCCAACCCTAGGCGCCTTGGGCCCTTGGGGGGGCACCAGACCACTAAGGGGCTGGTTCCCACCCAACTACAGACCATTAGGTCCTTCGGGGCAGGTGGACCCTCCCGGTGGACCCACGGAACCCCTTTGGTGGTCCCGGTACAATACTGATAAACCCCGAAACCTTTCCGGTGACTAAAACTGGACTTCCCATATATAAATCTTCACCTCCGGACCATTCCGGAACTTCTCGCGACGTCCGGGATCTCATCTGGGACTCCGAACAACATTCGGTAACCACGTACATCTATTCCCTATAACCCTAGCGTCATCGAACCTTAAGTGTGTAGACCCTACGCATTCGGGAACTATGCAGACATGAGCGAGACATCTATCCGGCCAATAACGAACAGCGGGATCTGGATACCCATGTTGGCCCCCACATGTTCCACGATGATCTCATCGGATGAACCACGACGTCAAGGATTCAATCAATCCCGTATACGATTCCCTTTGTCTACCGATATAGCACTTGCCCGAGATTCGATCGTTGGTATACCGATACCTTGTTCAATCTCGTTACGGCAAGTCTCTTCACTCATTCCGTAACACATCATCCTGTGACCAACCCCTTAGTCACATTGAGCTCATTACGATGATGTCTTACCGAGTGGGCCCAGAGATACCTCTCCGTCATACGGAGTCACAAATCCCAGTCTCGATTCGTGCCAACCCAACAGATACTTTTGGGGATACCTGTAGTTTACCTTTATAGCCACCCAGTTACGTTGTGACGTTTGGCACACCCAAAGTACCCTTACAGTATCCGGGAGTTGCACAATCTCATGGTCTAAGGAAAAGATACTTGACATTAGAAAAGCTTTAGCTGACGAACTACACGATCTTGTGCTATGCTTAGGATTGGGTCTTGGCCATCACATCATTATCCTAATGATGTGATTCCATTATCAATGAGATCCTATGTCCATGGTTAGGAAACCCTAACCATCTATTGATCAACGAGCTAGTCAACTAGAGGCTCACTAGGGACAAGTTGTGGTCTATGTATTCACACATGTATTACGATTTCCGGATAACACAATTATAGCATGAGCAATAGACAATTATCATGAACAAGGAAATATAATAATAACCATTTTATTATGGCCTCTAGGGCATATTTCCAACAACACGGTGGCGGACTTCGAGGAGGAGTCGGCTGACGCGGTGTCGGTGGCCTTGGAAAGATGATGCAATCCTTTCTCCATAGGATGATACGATGTTTGGCCTCTCCCAGTGTGTGCTCCTCGTCACCTCCAGGAATGTCAAGCTCTAGCCCCGAATATTGGTCCACCACTTCATCAACCTAGACACGAGCATAGCCAGCTGGAATCGGGCTGCAATGGAAGGTTGCTCCGGGGGAATTTGTATAAGCAACGGCGTCTGCCACCTTCATGGATATGTTCCTCATTTTGAAGTGTAGCTCACAATTAGTGCTCTCCATGATGTCATCCACAGGGTATCTATCCAGCAGTTGTGCCTCGCCCGGGGTGGAACCCACGCTGCTTCTCGGCATGGATGGGACGGTGCTATCCAATGCTGGACCATCCGCTAGCTGCTGCCGTTGTTGAGACCCCCTTTCCTGGCTAAGTGAGTTGATCTGTTGCTGCTGCCGCTGAAATTTGAGTGCCATGTTCGCGTGCCCTGATTCTAGGCCTTGAAGACATTCTGCTTCCTGCTTCCTCTGCTCCTCCTCCAGCTTCCTCTTCTTCTCCTCCTCCATCTTCCTTCTCGCACGGCTTCTGTAGTCGGCGTTCCAGTCTGAAAATCCCTCATACCACGGAACAACGCCTTCGCCTCGTGTTCTTCCCGGGTGTTCAGGATTTCCCAGGGCGTGCCTAAGCTCGTCATTCTCTCTGTTGGGCGTGAACACCCCCGTTCGAGCCTCTTCTATTGCAACAAGTATCTTATCTTTGACTCCTTTAAGACTTGCCCTCTTCGAAACTTGGCCTGTCTTCGGGTCCAACGCCCCCCCCATGTGCATACAACCAAGTCCTGACCCTGGGGGGGGGGGGGCAGCTCTTAGTAACTGGAGTGACCGCTGCATCCAGCATCTCTTGCTCAGACTTATCCCACTTAGGCATTGCCAGCATGTAGCCACCTGGCCCCAGCTTATGGAACTACTCCTTTTTTGTGGCATTGGCCTTGTTTACTCTCGACCGTTCCTTGAATTTCACGAAATTGGGCCAGTGCTCTCTTTGCTTCTCCTTTCCTCCTTCGACGTACTTGGCCCAGATAGTTTTCTTGTGGTTGTTGAATGCAACTGCCATCTTCCTAAGAGCAGCGGCCTTCACTTTCTGCACATCTGCATCTGTGAAATTATCAGGTAGTGTGAAATGTTCCATGAGAGATTCCCAAAGTAGGTCTTTTGCTCTGTCGTCGACCCAAGTAAGATCTGGACGTTCCTTTGCTGCCTTTTTCCATTCTTGCATGGATATCGGGATTTGGCATGCTAGGAAGCCGCCCTTGAGGTTTTGTGTGACAGGGACGAAGTATGTTTCTAAACATCCTTGCTCATCTAACTAATCATGCTTGAATAGTTTTTTTTGAAATGGTCACCGGTGGGGAAAGACTCCCCACCTGAATATATTTCAAAAGCGGTAGAACTCGGAGTTTTACAAGTTGCGGGAAGAGAGGAAATCACGCCATAGACCGGCGTGTCCTCGTAGTGTCTCAGTCTTAAGACGATGAGACCAAGTAATTAAATCATCTAGAATACCAGCTAGAGTTTGGGATGCATCAAGTTCAAGGTTCTGGAACACCTTCTTGTTCCTAGCATCCCAAATCTTCGACAAAATGAGAAGCAACATAAAGGGTCGAACGGTGGCAGGCAGCGTCGGCGGGAGCGTGGTGGAGAAGAGATCATCGATGGGCGTGGCAAGCGGCCGGAGACCGAGCCGTTGCCAGATCCAGTGAGCAGATGGGCACGAGAAGAAGAGATGGTCGCGATCCTCCACCGAGTTGTTGCACCGAGGACAGACATCCGAGTCCAGGATGGTTTTCTTGCGCAGGTTCTGCCGAGTGTTTAACCGGTCAAGGTAAAACAACCAGCCAAATATCATTATTTCTTTGGGACTCTTGAGTCCCAAATAGCCGAGAGCATCGGATCAGCAAGCTGGGCAGAAAGTGCGGCATAAGCTCCCCAGGTAGAGAAGGCATCTCCATTAAGTAGCCGCCTAGAGTCCGGTACCTAAGAGGGAAAAAACATCCTGCAACAAAGAGTTCAGAGAGGCAGGCTCTGTGATCGCAGTAGAGGTTAAACGATTACGAATGGCAAGTTCGATCCCATCCTGTAAAATAGTGGCTACTAGTGCATTTTGGTTGGTATGGTGGGAGAAAAGAGCTGGGAAGACTACAGCTGGAGGTTCTGGCTGTAGCCAGCGATCTAACCAGAAGAAGGTGGAGCGTCCATCGCCAACAGTGCAATGGGAAATCTCTCTCAAACTATCTAGGTGTATAAAAATGGTCTTGGCAAGGAAGGAGCTGTTCTTGCCAATGCCTATGTGGAGAGGTGAGTGGTGGAGGACCCAGTCCTTCCAAGGTATGTTGTTGGCATGAAGGAATTTGTAAGCAAATTTCAGCAGTAGACAAAAGTTTTGTGCACGCAAGTTCTTAACACCTAGACCACCTGCCGCTCGAGGAGTACAGACCTTGTCCCAAGCAACCAAGCATTTTGCTCCGGAGCAAGTCTCATCATTAGACCAGAAAAAGTGCGTCTACGTTTATCGAAAGCCTCTATAACCTGAACGGGGAGAGAAAAACAGAGCATAAAGTGCGTGGGAAAACTATCTTGGACGGCAGAAAGAAGGACAAGTTTGCCTCCGCGAGAAAGAAGCAGAGCACACCAGCCAGAGAGGTAAGCAGCAGTCTATCACAGGTTGGAAAGCCGATGGGGGTAACTTATGCGGGGAGAGAGGAAGGCCGAGGTAGGTTTGCGGGAAGGAGGTGATGTCGGTGGCTAGGTCAGCAGCAAGGGTTGTGGCCTCATCAGCGCCAACGTTTAGTGGAATGAAGGTCGTCTTTGTGAAGTTGATCTGGAGTCCAGTGGCCGCAGCAAAATCGTCTAGGATAGCCTTTAAGTGTTTTGTGGCATCGGGAGTAGCCTTGACTATGATGAGGTTATCGTCGGCGTATTGGAAGACGGAGCAGGGTAGATGCGGGAAGAGGGGGTGAAATAAGAGGCCATCATTGTTAGCTTTTATGATCAATTGCTGCAGGATGTCTGCAATGGTGATAGAGCGGGTCACCATGCCGAAGACCATTTTTGCCCTGAATCCATCTACCAGGAACTCCGTTAAGCATAACGGCAGTGGAGCCGGTTGCAAGGAGTGGTTCGATCCAGTCACACCAACGATCGGGGAAACCCCTAGTCTTTAAAGTGTGCAGGAGCGACGTCCAGCAAACAGAGTCAAAGGCCTTTCGGAAATCGAGTTTGATCACAAGAGTTGGAGCTTTGCGTTTGGCACAACAGTGAAGAATATCGGCAGCATAGAGGAAGTTTTCGAAGATATTGCGCCCAGAGATAAACCCCGTTTGATCGGCATGGACCAGGAGAGGGATTGGAGGTTTTAGCCGGTTGGTCAAGAGTTTAGCGATACCCTTAATAGGGCAGTTCTGCAGGGAGATGGGTCGGAAGTCCGCAGGGGATCGCGCCTCGTTACTCTTAGGTAGCAGAATAATCAGAGCCCGGTTCATGCAAGAGATGTCACAGTTAAGCGAGTGGAAATCCGAGAAGAAATCCTTAATCTTGGCTTTTAGAATGTGCCAAAATTTCCGATAGAAGCCCGGGCCGAAACCATCCGGGCCTGGGCTAGCATGTTGGTTCATGGATAGGAAGGCATGCGCGATTTCGTCGTTCGTAAAGGGGCATCCAAGTATTGAAGCTGGGGAGTGGGAGAGGGGTAGAGATCGTGAAGGGAGAAAGACCATGCGGGTTGAAAGCCGGTACCTAGAAGCGAAGCGTAGAAATCCGATAAAAATATTAGATTTCGCGTCATGCGAGAAGAACTTGGAGCCATTTGATACCAGGACATTGATTTTGTTATTACGGAGGCGAGCAGAAGCAGAGGCATGGAAGTAACGAGAGTTTTCATCGCCTTCCAAAGCCGAACGAATTTTTCCTCTCTGCATCCAAAAGAGCGCTTTCTCTCTCAGAAAAAGAAACATGGCAGCTGACTGGAAAAAATCGTTCTTTCCATGCTGCAAGCATGGGATGATGATGATGACAAGTGGGTTTTACCCAGCTTTATCATCTTGCAGCAGCAACTGCTGTTTTCACCATTATATCATACTATATTTGTTTGTCCCGATGACCATAAATTTCATGCATCAACACCATACCTCATTGTGCATTAGCAGAAGAACGCCTATACAACCCTGAAGAAGGTTAGGGAGTTCAACAAACAATTGCATGCTACTAGTATTTACGCAGTGTTAGAGTTGTGTCGAATATTGTGTACAGGGTAGGTTACAGTTGGACTATGAGTTGTATTGTGTTTACATAGGATGTGGAGTCGTGTCCTAGTAGGATATCTGTATCCTAGGCCTCTCTTATATAGCTGGGGTAGACACACGATATAACCTATGCCAACATAATAGCACAGGCGTGCAAGGGGGAGCCGGCGGTATGTGCCAGCGCCCGGGTGGCCGGGATGCGGTATTGTGACGGTGTCATGGGGAGGAGCGCCCGTAGTCAGGCCCCGGGGATGTAGCCATGATGGTGAACCTCGTTAACAAATCTCGATGTCGTGCTTGTGTGATTGCTTGATCCTCGGTAGATCGACGGTGGCCTCGGAATTATTCTAACAAGTGGTATCATGAGCTAGGTTACTCGAAGGTCACGGACGTATTGATCTAGAGGGTGGATCGTTCGGCATAAAGACAGCACGAGGAAGGATCGTATCGAAGCTAGTCGATTAGAAGTGTTCTTTGGAAGTTGTCTGGTTGCAATCGGGCAGAAGATTGCGTGGATTTGTTAAAGGAAAAGAAAGGATCTCGAAGAGATCGAAGGCGGCAGTAGCAGCGGATCGGATCGGTTTGCCTCGTCGAGCGGTGGCTGCGCGGTGCGGCCGTAATCGATTCGAAGCCGAGCGTGATGGTGCAAAGGCCGAGTTGGGGCGCCAGCGTGGCATCAGGCAGGAAGTGCGAGTCATACGCGATGCGGTCCAGCGGGACATGCAGCGTGCATGGCGGTGCCTGGACCAGGTACTGGTGAGGCCCAAGGGAGGCGGTGACTATACGTGGAAGGCTAAGTGGGCTGCGATACGTCCGTGGAGGTCTAACGGTGGACGAGTTGGATCCTTTGTGATAAGGCGGGTGCGTTTGGTGTTGTTACGTTGCAAGGAGAAGCTGCTGGACATGGGATGAACCCGAAGCGTGCATGTATGTGAAGAAACAAAACAAAAGAAAGTGCAAGGAAGTCACGTGTGTTGTTATGGATTGGTCTTGATCTTTATTTCTGATCATAGATCTCCAGTTTGGACACACAAGGAAGGCTACCAAGGCTATGTCTTTTGGGTTTTTTTTTCTTTTCTTGGGTATACAGATTGTTCATCAAGATGTCAATATGGCAGCGACCTTGTTGTCCGCCAACACAGATTCGTAGCGCATCACACATGGATCATGCATACACAGGGCGTCAAGCAATGCACTGAGACATGCGGGCGGACAAGATGCGGGGTGGAGCATGATTGCAGTCGGATAACTTCGGCTAGGTCGGACTGGACTATCTGACGGATCGACGGGGATATCGGTCAAAGCAGAAGACGGCGGTGATTTCAGCGACGACGACATAGGAGTGTGATGCTGATGGTGACCAAATTCTGGGGCGTGGAAACACGTGGCGCAGGCTCGAAGGCTTATGTGGCTTCAACAAGATTATGGCACGGGGTTGATTCAAGACGGTGCACATGTGAGCTTGAAGTCGACAGGGCGTGAGGGTGGACTGATCATCTACCATGGAGTCATGTTGAAGGTGGAGCTGGATTAAGGGGCTACGGTGTAAGGATCCAGAGAATCGAAGCCTATTCAGCAAAGGGGAAAAAGCGAGTGACATGCAGTTCGGACTGTAGCCTAGTAGTCTGATGGAAGCTTGAAACTCGTCATCGGTCGGTGATGATCGGTGGTACTCTGCAGTGGAGGTTGAGTGGTATGGTTTCGTGACCCTTGAGACTCGACCAGGACAGCAGAGGCTCGACGCGGTAATAGCGGCGAGGTGTGCGGTACGCACGTGGCATGGAGACTAGCCAGGGCTCTGGTGGTCATACATGTGGTGAGACAACTGTGAATTTGACTCGGGATGACTACAAGCAACGGTGAAATTCCTTCAAGTTTCAGACAGACGGTCAAGAAAGGAGCGGTGATGTTGAGTTCAGGTAACTCTTATGTGTGACACCCAATATGTGAGTTGTTCATTTTCACGCAGGTCAGTGATCAGTGTGTGATGGCGTTGGACCAATACTCTGGAAGTTGGGAGCACAAACTAGAGTAACAAGGAACTTAATTTTGCTTGAGTGTTAACCGTGGTTAAGAAAAGAAGCACTACCGGAACCGCCCCCTATGCCGACGGCAAGGGCCGTCGGCATAGGCCTGAGTCCCGTCGGGGTAGACCTATGCCGACGGCCCCCGTCGGCATAGGGCCGTCGGCAACATATGCGTCGGCAGAGCCAGGGAGGCCGTCGGCTTAGAAAAGCCGTCGGCATATATGATACGCCGACGGGGGCCGTACATCTATGCCGACGGCCCCGGCCGTCGGCAACTATCACGCCTAACGGCGGCCGCCGTCAAGTCTGCCCAATGACTGATAGCCCCGTGGCACCCCTATGCCGACGGCCTAGCCGCCGGCTTAGTCAAAACCTATGCCGACGGCTCGACCATCGGCATAGGGGTGCCACGTGGCGACCAGCAGCTGCTCTAGGACCAGGTCTATGCCGACGGCCGGGCCGTCGGCATAATTTGAAACTAAGCCGACGGCCCGGCCGTTGGCATAGTCCTTCATACAGAGCTCCCAGTAGCTGACACGTGGGAGCCTATGCCGACGGCCTAGCCGTCGGCACAGTTTTAAACTAAGCCGACGGCTATGCCGTCGGCATAGGCGCCCACGTGTCAGCTACTGGGAGCTCAAGCTAGCCCTATGCCGTTTGCTTTTGCTTTTTTTTCTTTTTTCTGTTTGTTTTCAGATCAATTCAATTCAAATTGCAGCACATATCAGCAGATATATATGATGAGGTAGACATATAAAACACAACGGGATATCATCTGGCACCATCACAACAATATATGCATAAGCATCATCACACACAAGTCTCTAAATGAACATCATCACAACCAACATAAGCATATAGAGAAGCACACAAGTCATCTAAATGATCATCACCACACACAAGTCATCTCAAGCATCATCACCACACAAGGATCATCGAGCACCGCGGAGGTCGTCACCGCCAAGACGGCCAAAGCCCAGGTCGTCAGTGCTAGCGGCAGCGCTACCGCCAAGACCGCCTCCGCCTCTGCCTCCATGGATCGGAGTGGTCGGGCTTCGTGTCTCCGGAGTGCTGCGAAGACCGCCGTCAACGGTAGATCCACGTGTTCCCTGGATGTTGAAAAGACATATGCACGGGATATATGACTGTGTTGAAAGGCATGACATGCTTTGGGTGAATTGATTGGGGATGAACTAACCGGCGAGGGGCCAGCGTTCTGGGCCACAAACTCCTCAAAGCTCATCAGCACTGGTTGTGCTGGAGGGCATTGTGCTGGAGGGAACTGAGGACACCTGCCGGCCGCCATATCCTGAAAAGCCTGCTGCATCTGGCTATCCCTCTGCACTTGGTGTTCATAAAGCCTCTGATGCCACGCCATGGTCTCCTGGCGTGTGTACTCCATGTAGGCCTACGGTATGACATGATGGAACTCATAAAACTACTAAATGCGGAAAATGAAGTGAGAAATGAAGATAAGAGGGAAAATACTTACAGATTGTTGCTCCTGAAAGAGGTACTGTGTACTGGTCACTGGCTGGCTCGTGCGCTGGCTCAGGCTCGGGTCGATCCGACGAAGCTGTGTGTAGGAGATACTAGGAGTGATCACAGCATCGAGAACCGCCTCCCGACCGTGCTCCTTGGGCCCCATCCTCACCACCGCCATGTCGTCCAGAGGCGCCGCAATGGGGTCAGGTGTGTCAGGATGTAACTCCAGATACGCTTCGGAGTAGGGCTTCTTCCTCTCTGCGGTCTTCTTGCCGTAGTACTTGGGCTCGCCAGGCTTGGGGTCCTTCCGCGTATGGGCGATCTCCCACGCCTGCATGTGTGAGAGCGGCCGCTTCAGTTTCTCCTCCTGCACCACCAAACAGAGGTTAGTCATACATAAGAAAGTGATGGTAAATAGAAGAAGAAGAATGTTTAATGGGGTTAGTCATACATTAACTGCCTTGTGGAGATAGTGGTTTCGGTTTCCCTGAGCATGTACTCCCTCCGTCCCTCGGTTAGCCTTATTTTTGGTTCTCATGTCCGTCTGATTTCTACGGTGACGTTTGGCACATCTCGCACAGGGGCATGGTGGGATAATTCTCATTGGATGACGGAATATCTCCTTCAAATACACATCGGTTTTCACGATCCACTCTGATGTTACTTGATTCCGACGGATAAAACCACTGTACATCCACTGATTATCTGCCATCCTCTGCTTTTTTGCAACCCACACAACATAATTAAGGATTCACTTAAATTAATCACATCAAATTTTCAGTTTCTACCGCGTTTAATCCACCTACATCTCTAATAGGTAAAGATGGGTCCTAATCCCACCCGAGAATGTGTAGATTGAGTACGTTGTCCACGCTCTACCCCGTTCCGAGACAAAATTTCGGCAGCACCTCCCCGCTGTTCTCCAGATACACGTCTCGGCAAAATGCCGAGAGAATGTGCATCCGGAGAACAATAGGGAGGCGCCGCCGAAATCCTGTCTCGGAACGGGGTAGAGCATGAACAACGTACCCAATCTACACATCCTCGGGCTGTCCGTGGAAAGCGCTGGACAATTCGAAAGAGCTGCGGTGATAAATATGCAATTGAATGCATATTTATCGATGCAACCCTTTCGGATGGGAGACCTAGGTTACGCGACTTGATGTGAAAATTTAATCTAGTGACATGGAAAAAAAGTGGATGGGGTCATGGAATTGCTGCTCACCCTCCGATGTAGAGGATGTAGTCGATCAAAGGAGGGACGATCCTGGACCAACACCTCCAACGTCGACGATCACTCCACGAAGATGGGAACACCACAAATCCTATTAATTCCATCAAGTGAAAATAATTAGGTCTTCACCTCACATTAACCATTTGGCACAACATTATGAATCGACATGAAACAAAATGTCAAATTGCAAAAAAAAAAATCTTTATTAAGTATTTTAGAAACCAAGTGCCTCGATTTGCTTCTTATATATGAATCAACATGACCATAACACTAACTTGACCAATATCCATCCATCTATCACAAATTTGCCCAACATCTAATTCATCTATATTCACAAACTTAGTAAAAACTATCTAGTATGTATGTAAATACCTAATAAAACTACACAAAACTATCTAGTATATATCTAAATATCCATCCATCTATCTATTCATCTAGCATCCATCTATATATTCATCTAGCATCCATCCATCTATCTAGCACCTATCTATTCATCCAGCCACCATGAACACAAGCAACGAGAACAACGGGTGCTCACTGGGGCTGGGAGCGGGCACGGCGGCGTCTGGCGATGGAGGGAGGAGCTTATTGGGGCTGGGAGCGGGCACGGCGGCGTCTGGCGATGGAGGGAGGAGCTCACTGGGGCTGGGAGCGGGCACGGCGGCGTCTGGCGATGGAGGGAGGAGCTCACTGGGGCGGGAGTGTCCGTGGAAAAAATTAGGTCATCACCTCACATTAAGCATTGACACATTAAACTATGAAAAAAATCATATTTTCTCAAGTGTCAATTTTGGAAGCACTTATCATATCTCAATTTAGGTAATCACCTCACATTAAGCACTGACATATCATTTTTTTAGCAAGATCATCATGATGAAATAACCACTTATCATATCCCAAATTTGAAGACATCTCACATAGCTACTTAACAACATCACAAACTGAAAATAAAAACTAAATCATGCATCCATTCATTTTGCCGAGATTCATCCATCCATCTAAGACACATAGAACATTCATCCATCTAACAACCTAACAACATCCAACATCCATCCATTCATACATCCAACATCCATCCATTCATACATCCAATAGTAGCTAAATCATGCAAAAAATGAAGAAAAAAAGACAAAGGAGTGCTAGCTCACCGAGGAGAGCGGTGTCGCGGCTGTGGAGTTGGGGCCGGCGGTGTAGGGGACGGGAGGGCCGGGGCGTGGCTGGGCCGGCCAGAGAAGCACGGCCAACGGGAGGGCCAGGGCGGTGCGGCCGGTGGGGAGGTTAGGGTGCACGGGGGTGGAGAGGGCAGGGGCGGGGTCGCGCGCGGCGGCGCCGGGCTGGAGAGGCGGGGACGGGGCTGGGCCGGGGTGGAGGCGAGGCGGCGCGGGGTTGGAGAGGCCGGGTCGGGGCTCGGCCGGGTTGGACGGCGGCGGCGGCGGCGCGGGTGTGGAGGAGGAGGCGGCGCGGGTGTGGAGGAGGAGGCAGCGCAGCGTGGCGGGTGGGGAGTCGGGGCGCGATGGGGAATGGGTGGAGGGGCGAGCCCGTGAGTGGATAAGGCGATGTATGCCGACGGCTAAGCCGTCGGCATATCTGACGATGCCACGTGTCACATATGCCGACGGCTTAGCCGTAGGCATATATATTTTTTAGATTTTTTAATATTTCTTATAGTTATATTTTTCATATTTTTTAGATTTTTTAATATTTTCTTATAGTTATTTTTTTAGATTTTTTTATAGTAATATTTTTGCATTTTATGTTTTTATGTATTATTATTTCATATATATTTTTTAATTCTTTTAACCGCTCGGCCCTCTCCTCTCCCGGAACCACACAGAGAGGAGGGGAGGGGAGGCGCCAAACTCGAGTAGCTTCGTCCGCCGAGGTCGTGGCCTGGTCGCGGGTCCGGGAGCGCCATGGCCACCACCTTGCGTGCTCGATTTGGAGCTTAGTTGGTGAGGTGAGTGAAGAGGGAGGGGGTCGTCGATGGTGGGGGTGGGGGCGGCGGCGGATCCAAGTCCGTCGGAGGGAGATGGTTGGCGCTCCCAGACACCTGGGAGCAACATCCGGGCCAAACCCACAACTACATCCCCTCCATGTAGACCCGACACGTCCGTTTCCCCCCTCCAAGTGCCGGCGGTGGCGCCGTCCGTGAGGGGGGCCAAACCCCGGAGACGCGTGCGGCCTCTTCGGACATGCCACAACACCACCCCGCATGGATGAGGGCCCGGTACGACGCTCCGGTGGCATTGCTACCCCCCAGGGCCCCCGTCCCCCCTAACCCTGGAGCGGTTGACCAGGGGATCTAGCCCTTTGACTTTGCACGGATGGGCTTTGACCAGTGGACCTCTCCACCCGGTTGTGTCGGGTCAGCCCAGAGGGACACCGGGGAGCAACATCTGGGCCAAACCCACAGCTAAATCCACTCCGTGTAGACCGGATGCGGTAGTTTCCCCCCTCCACGTGCCGGCGGCGCCGTCGTCCCTGAGGGGGGCCACGCACCGGAGACGCGTGCGGCCTCTTCGGACATGCCACAACACCACCCCGCATGTATGAGGGCCCGGTACGACGCTCCGGTGGCATAGCTACCCCCCAGGGCCCCCGTCCCGCCTAACCCTGGAGCGGTTGACCATGGGATCTAGCCCTTTGACTTTGCACGGATGGGCTTTAACCAGTGGACCTCTCCACCCGGTTGTGTCGGGTCAGCCCAGAGGGACACCGGGGAGCAACATCTGGGCCAAACCCACAGCTAAATCCACTCCGTGTAGATCCGATGCGGTAGTTTCCCCCCTCCAGGTGCCGGCGGCGGCGCCGTCCGTGAGGGGGGCCACGCACCGGAGACGCGTGCGGCCTCTTCGGACATGCCACAACACCACCCCGCATGTATGAGGGCCCAGTAAGACGCTCTGGTGGCATTGCTACCCCCAGGGCCCCCGTCCCGCCTAACCCTGGAGCGGTTGACCACGGGATCTAGCCCTTTGACTTTGCACGGATGGGCTTTGACCAGTGGACCTCTCCACCCGGTTGTGTCGGGTCGGCCCAGAGGGACACCGGGGAGAAACATCTGGGCCAAACCCACAGCTAAATCCACTCCGTGTAGACCCGATGCGGTAGTTTCCCCCCTCCAGGTGCCGGCGGCGGCGCCGTCCGTGAGGGGGGCCACGCACCGGAGACGCGTGCGGCCTGTTCGGACATGCCACAACACCACCGCGCATGTATGAGGCGCGGTACGACGCTCCGGTGGCATTGCTCCCCCAGGGCCCCCGTCCCGCCTAACCCTGGAGCGGTTGACCACGAGACTAGCCCTTTGACTTCCCACTGACGGGCTTTGACCAGTGGACCTCTCCACCCGGTTGTGTCAGGTCGGCCCAAAGGGACACCGGGGAGCAACATCCGGGCCCGACCCACAGCAAGATCCTCTCCGTGTAGATCCGACGCGTCCGTTTCCCCCTCCAGGTGCCAGCGTCGGCGCCGTCCGTGACGGGGGCCACACCCCGGAGACGCGTGCCGCCTCTTCGGACATGCCACAACACCATCCCGCATGTATGAGGGCCCGGTACGATGCTCCGGTGGCATTGCTACCCCCCAGGGCCCCCGTCCCGGCTAACCCTGTAGCGTTTGACCACGGGATCTAGCCCTTTGACTTTGCACGGACGGGCTTTGACCAGTGGACCTCTCCACCCGGTTGTGTCAGGTCCGCCCATAAGGACACCCGGGAGCAACATCCGGGCCAAACCCACAGATACATCCACTCCATGTAGACCCGACGCGTCCGTTCCCCCCCTCCAGGTGCCGGTGGCGGCGCCGTCCATGATGGGGCCACACCCCGGAGATGCGTGCCGCCTCTTCGGACATGGCATAACACCATCACTGGTAGAAAAAGAGCCTATAGTCCCGGTTCGTAAGGGCCTTTAGTCCCGGTTCCTGAACCGGGACTAAAGTGTCGGTACTAATACCTCCCCCCTTTAGTCCCGGTTCAATCCAGAACCGGGACTAAAGGCCCTCCACGTGGGCAGTGCGCAGAGCCCCGTCAGGAGACCCTTTGGTCCCGGTTGGTGGCACCAACCGGGACCAATAGGCATCCACGCGTCAGCATTTCTATGGCTGGGGTTTTTGTTTTTTTTGAAAGGGGGGGGGGGTTGGGGGTTTTGGGGGGTTAATTTAGGTGTTTCATATATTGTGTTAGCTAGCTATAATTAATAGAGAGAAGTGTCCTCTCTTATGTCCGTGCTGGGTCGACGCTACGTACTATACATACGTATAGAGAGGACTAGACACGCTGGCTAGCTAGTAAGCAAACGAAGGAAACAGAAGATCGTGATGAACATATATGCATACAGAGAGAAGTGATATCGACCACCTCTCTTTCTCTGAGAGATTGGTCGAACAACAAGTTCTCGTATATCTATCTGACACTACCGGCTACATATATACAGTAATTATCTCTTACAAATATAATCATACGGATTCAGGGTCAACATAGAATTCTCCGTCTTCAGGGATCACGTGGTCAAGAAAGAATGCCTCCAATTCCTCTTGAATTCCTCGCATGCGAGCTGGTGCTAGGAGTTCATCCCGCTTCCGAAACATCTAATTTAAAGAAGGGGGTCAATACATATATATATATATATATGAATGAATGAAACTCAACACAAATGATGGTAATAAAATAAAATTGTGAATGTTGTTATTTACGTACTTCATATTGTTTGTCAGTGTAGCCCCGCTCACAGGTCGTGTGGCGGATGGACTCGCAAACATAGTATCCACAGAAATCATTCCCTTGTTGCTGCCACAACCACTTTACAAGAAATAGAGGTTAATCAAACTGATAAGCAAGAATGCCAAATGGTATTGATGAAACTAGCGCTTGAATGACTAGTAGATGCGCTTAAAATGCTACTATAGCTAGTACTTACTTTCGGGTGTCTAAATTGCAGCTCCTTCGGCAGTCCCGGAGCTTTTCTGGTGAATTTTCTCCAAACCCTGCCGGACAAAGAAAACAATTACTTGATATATCAGGAAATGAACAAAGTTGCTGATATGGTGGATAATGATCGATTTAACTTACTTCTCGAGTATTTGAGTCATGTCTGCATAGTCCTTGGGATCTTTTCGCCTTGAGTCTAAGACGGTTACTAGTCCCTGCTCAAGCTTAATATGTAGGAGAATATAGTGGAAACTGCACACGCATGCATAACTCATCAATTACATTACTATAACCTTGACTAATATATAAGGGAAACCGAATACGCACAAGACAGTAACACTCACTTGAAGTTGTAAGGAAAGAGTATTATATCTTTGTTTTGATTTATTATCAACGATTCTAGCATGCTGGCCTCGGTTTCTGCGGCATGAAATTTAACCTGAGTTGCATCTATGAGATATGTGTTAATGAACCCAATATCACCGACTTGTCTTTTCTTCAATTCGACGATCTTCAATCTGCATAATATAGTGAGGATGATTATAAATACATGCAATGAAAGAGCTGAGCTATATGGAGAGACTTAATGACAGAAGTAGTAGTACTTACAGACAGTAGCAGGTGACCGTTGCTTTATCGAGGGCCAATTGATTGAAAAACTGATAGAACTCCTCAAATGGAACAGGCAACAGATCAATTCCAACGAGGTCATTCTCCTTTTTAACTTTCAAATACAAAGTACTCCTCCCCCCAGAGTCTCTGCAGATTTTCAAGTACCAATCATGCAATCTTCGCATCATCGTTGATAGAGATCTTTCATCTTTGACGAGAGGCTTCCCGTACTCGTATCTTTGTATCTGCACGTCCATGGGTTCATAATGTACTTCGTCGGGCAGGTAATCTGCAAGATTGCTATAACCGGGCACCATCCTCGGATCATTATCGACGTTGTGGCTAGGCACCTTGAGCGGGGGGCACGATTGCTTCGCTTGTTCGCCGAGCTGGGCAAATTGTTTCCCAGCTCGTCGTTCTTTCAGCCTTTGATCACTGACAGTACTTCCCGACCGCTCCGCTTCGGCAAATTCCTTTCCAATAATGCGGTCATAGTTTCCTTTCGGCGGATCAGACTTCGGTGGTTTTGTCAGGGCAGCCAGAGTGCGCTTCACTTTCACCCGATCTACCTTCTCCTCCGGAGGTGGATGTTTCTTTGCTTTCACCCCTTCAAAGAATTTCTTCACTTCTTCTCGCGTGATCTCGGCGTTCTCCTCCTGGGTCCTCTCGTATAGTAACTTCTCTGGAGTCTTCAAAGAAGGACCGAATCTGTATGTCCTCCCGCCTCTGGTTGTACTGCTAGACGCCGACCGAGCAGATGTAGCGGTTGTCTTCTTTACTTGCTTAAGCGGCGAAGGAGAAGGACTACGACGCGCCGGAGCAGCTGGAGCGGCGAGAGGTCTCTTCCGCCCTTGCTAACGAGGCGGAGAAGGAGGAGGCTGGCTGCTCGGGCGCGTCGGCGCAGGCGGAGAAGGAGGCGGAGTGCCGCCGCGCGCCGGAGAAGGAGCCGGCCGAGGGCCCTGATCGTCACTCGCCGGAGGAGGAGGAGGCGGTGGAGGCGGAGTGCCCTGACTCGCCGGAGGAGGAGGAGGAGGAGGAGGCGTCCAGTTCAGAAGGTTGATGAGCTCCTTCCGCCATAGGCATGGAGTCTTCAAAGCAGACCCCAGCCGAGTCTCCCCTTCACCGGTAGGGTGGTCAAGCCGGAGGTCCTCAAATCCCTCCGTTATCTCATCCACCATCACCCTAGCATATCCTTCTGGAATCGGCCGGCAGTGAAAAGTTGCGCCGGGTTCAGTAGGATAAACAGAGCCAACAGCCGCCTTGACCTTCAAATTCATCCATTGCATCATAAGGTGGCAATTTTGAGACTCCGTGATAGCATCCACGGGATAGCTGGCAGGAGCCGTCAAGGCATGCTCTGGCTGAAGCAGCTCGGTGGAAGCCACGCTGCTTCTGCGCTGAGATGGCGGGGTAGCTTCGGGGGAGGCTTCGGCAGTACGTTTGCTGCGATTTTCTTCTCGTTCCTCTATCGCGTCCACCCTTGCTTGCAGCGCCTGCATTTGGGTCTGCTGCACTTTTTTCCTCCTCTCATGGGATTTGTAACCGCCTGCGTCCGGAAACCCAACCTTCCACGGAACGGAGCCTGGCGTGCCTCGTGTCCGTCCAGGGTGCTCAGGATTCCCGAGGGCCATTGTGAACTCGTCGTTCTCTCTGTCTGGAAAGAACGTCCCTTCCTGCGCTGCTTCGATATACTGCTTAAGCTTCCTAACTGGTATGTCCATTTGATCGTTCGTCCAAATGCACTTCCCTGTTTCAGGGTCCAGGGTTCCGCCAGCCCCGAAGAACCAAGTCTGGCAATGGTCTGGCCAGTTATTTGTCTCTGGTTCGATCCCTTTATGAACCAGATCATTCTCACTCTTGGACCACTTAGGCCGAGCTACGAGGTAGCCACCTGACCCCGTGCGATGGTGAAGCTTCTTCTTCGCAGCATTTTGCTTGTTTGTCGCCGACATCTTCTTACTCTTTTCTGATGTCTTGTGGGCCACAAATGCGGGCCAGTGATCTCTGATCTTCTCATATCTGCCCTTGAATTCTGGTGTCTCATTATTTTCGACAAACTTATTCAGCTCTTTCTTCCACCTCCTGAATAGTTCTGCCATCCTCTTCAGAGCAAAAGACTTGATTAATTTCTCTTTAACTGGGTTCTCTGGATTTTCCTCAGGCGGTAGGGTGAAATTTGACTTCAGCTCAGTCCAAAGATCATTTTTCTGCATATCATTGACGTAAGACACCTCAGGGTCTTCTGTAGCTGGCTTAAACCATTGCTGGATGCTTATCGGGATCTTGTCCCTAACCAGAACCCCGCACTGAGCAACAAATGTGCTCTTTGTCCGGAGGGGTTCAATAGGTTGGCCGTCGGGCGCGATTGCTATGATCTCAAACTTTTCATCCGAGCTCAACTTTTTCTTCGGGCCTCGTCTCTTTACTGAAGTTGTGCTCGATTCGGAGGGCTAGAAAAAAGAACAAAGACTTAATTAATATGTGTACATACCAAAACAATGAATGCATCAATCAGCTAGTCAGCATAGGCTTAACTAATATATATACCTGGCCGGACTCGGTTCGGTCACCGGAGCCGTCATCACGGTCTCCTTCTTGCACCAGCATTGGGTCACCGGAGCCGTCCTCATGTTCTTCTTCTTGCACCGGCATTAGGTCACCGTAGCCAGCTTGTTCACCCTCTCCTTCCAGACCATCGGTTTCGTTGAGAAACAACGAGATGGCATCACTTCCTTCTGCGATTATGTCCCTCAACAACGCTTCTTTTGTTGCTTCGTCTAGGGCGGTGTCCATAGTTTCTACAAATATTTACAACATGGCAATTATTATTCAAACATGACAGATGGATATATTAGTGCCAAACGTAGAACTAGCTACCTAATCATAGTAAGCTATCGGGAGGGGGTATATATCGACAACGACGACACTACATCATGTTCGAGAGGATCGCCGAGGGGTCGGGAGGTTGCCTAGTGTCAAAGGATTCAACAAAACCATGTCTTCATCATTAGGCGAAAGTAACATGTGCATGATGGTACGAAGCTCTTCAAAGTTGTTCTGGAACGGAGTCCCAGATAGGATAATTCGCTTTTTGGTACAAAGTTCAGCAAGAGCCTTCCGAATATCGCTATTTGGAAGTCCTTTGCTGAATTCGTACCAAAAAGCGGATTATTCTATCCGGGACTCCATTCCAAAATAACTTTGCAGAACTTCGTACCAACATGCCCTGGTTACTTCCGGCTAATGGTGAAGGCATGGATTTCTTCAATACTTTGACACTAGGAAACCTCTCTCTACTTCCGGCTAATAAGAAGAAGAAGAAGAAGAAAAAAAAGAGGAGAAGAAGAAAGGAATAGAGGAGAAAAGAGAAAATAGAATATATTCTATTTTCTCTTCTTCTCCACTATTCCTTTCTTCTTCTCCTCTTCTTTTTCTTCTTTTTTCTTCTTCTTATTTATTTCTCCTCTTCTTTTCGGTAGAGGAAACCCTAAATAGCTAGCAAGTATCATGGGTGTGAGATACATGTGGCCTTCAGTGTCGGACACTACATCCACGTCCCACAAGTGACGTGGGCGTCGAAGCCCGCGCCACTTGTGGGATGTGGGTGTAGTGTCCGACACCGACGGTACATGTATCTCACACCGACGATACTTTCTATTTAGGGTTTCTCCTCTACCGCTCCTCGACCTCTCGACGACCCTCGTTCCCGATAAAATAAAGAGGAAGAAGAAGAAGAAAAAAGAAGAGAAGAAAGAATAGAGGAGAAGACTTCCTCTTCTTCCTCTCCTCTTCTTCTCCCTCTTCTTCCCCTTCTTCCTCGCCTCTCTCATGAATGCCCGGCGTTCTCGACCCCCCCCCCACGTGTCGAAGAAAAAAAAGAAGAAAAAAAGAGGAGAAGAAGAAAGGAATAGACGAGAAAAGAGAAAATAGAATATATATATTCTATTTTTCTCTTCTTCTCCTCTATTCCTTTCTTCTTCTCCTCTTCTTTTTCTTCTTTTTTCTTCTTTTTATTTATTTCTCCTCTTCTTCCTCTCCCCTCTTCTTCTCCTTTCTTCCTCTTCTTATTTCCTTTTTCCTCTCATTCTTTTTCTTCTTCTTCCTTTCTTAAAAATACATGAAGTAGTATTGCTTGTTTTTTTTAAAATAATGATCAAATATAAATTTTATAAAAAAGTAAAGGTTTTTCCTAATTCATTGTTCATATGAATATACAAACATTTGCATATTTACAATAATTAATATCACCAAAAAAATCTATGAACAGAAAAAAATACTATTTTTTCTAAAAATCTATCTTCTTATTTATTTCTCCTCTTCTTCCTCTCCTCTTCTTCTCCTTTCTTCCTCTTCTTATTTTCCTTTTTATATGAACATATCATCATATATATGAACATACATTTTCTTTGCATATGCATATGAACATACATACATACATACATTTTTCTTTCATATGAACATACATACATACATTTTCTTTGCATATGACCATACATACATTTTTCTTTGCATATGACCATTCATACATTTTCTTTGCATATGCTTTGCATATAAACATACATACATATGAACATACATACATACATATAAACATAACATACATACACAAAAAATTCTAACAGTCTGCCTAAAAAATCTAAAAATCTGCCTAAAAAAATTATATGAAAAAAAGCATACATCATCCATCCATCCATATAATGAACATATACATCATCCATCCATCCATATAATCAACATATGCATATGAAAAAAAATTATATGAAAAAAAATTATATGAAGAGGATCGAGGGGACAGGGAGGAAAGGGGGTCGCCGGAGCCGGACCGAACGGGGAGGAGGGGCGGCGTCGAGGCAGGGGCGGCAGTGGGGGCGGGCGCCGGCGACGACGACAATGGTGGGGGCGGGCCGGGGCGCAGGGGCGCGGCCGTGCGTGCTCGGGGACGGGGCAGGGGCACGGGGCGGCGGCCGGCGTGGGCTCGGGCGTGGGGCAGGGGCACGGGGAGACAGGGATGGCGGCCGGCGGCGGCGACGGCGACGAGGAGCGCGCGAGCGATTTGGGAAGCCTGGCGGCGGGGGCAACTGGCTAGGGAGGCGAGGGAGATGTGAAATTTTCACAGGTCCTGGTTATATAGCAAGGGCATTGCCACGAACCGGGACCAATGCCACCCTTTAGTCCCGGTTGGTGCCACGAACCGGGACCAAAGGCCAATTTTCAGCAGCCCAAAGGGCGGGAAGCGAAGCCCATTGGTCCCGGTTGGTGGCACCAACCGGGACTAAAGGGGGGCAATGGTCACGGCTGGTGGCACCAGCCGTGACCATTACCCCCCTTTAGTCCCGGTTGGTGCCACCAACCGGGACCAATACCCTTGTGCTGCCCCGCGCCCATAAGTTTAGTCCCACATCGCTAGTTGACAGCGCCCAACACCAGTTTATAAGCTCTGCTGCCTCCTCCCTCTCGAACTCCTCTGAACAGCAGGCCTATGGGCCTAATTTAACACTGCTTTGCCTGTGGGCCTATTGGGCCTTCTGCGGGCCTGAATCCTGGCCCATGTAGGGTTTCTAGTCGTATTCAGGCCGTGGAGACCCAGTAGGTGGCATTTTTTTGGTTTTTCTTTTTTATTTCTATATTTTTTTGGTTTTTTATTTTTTTATTTCTACTTAAAACTAAATACTTACAGTTTTTTAGTGATTTCTTTTTGCTTTTAGGTCACAAAAATTATAAACTTTCTGTTAGTGCCATTAGTTTTAAATTTTAAATAGTTTAAATTTGAATTTTCAAAAATTTGTGTGAATCACTAGTTTATGAATAACTTTACTATAAAATTAGAAATTTTTTTCTATTTATTTTTTATTTCTACTTAAAACTAAATACTTACAGTTTTTTAGTGATTTCTTTTTGCTTTTAGGTCACAAAAATTATAAACTTTCTATTAGTGCCATTAGTTTTAAATTTTAAATAGTTTAAATTTGAATTTTTAAAAATTTGTGTGAATCACTAGTTTATGAATAACTTTACTATAAAATTAGAATTTTTTTCTATTTATTTTTTATTTCTACTTAAAACTAAATACTTACAGTTTTTTAGTGATTCGTTTTTGCTTTTAGGTCACAAAAATTATAAACTTTCTGTTAGTGCCATTAGTTTTAAATTTTAAATAGTTTAAATTTGAATTTTTAAAAATTTGTGTGAATCACTAGTTTATGAATAACTTTACTATAAAATTAGAATTTTTTTCTTCTTTGCTATTTATTTTTTATTTATACTTACAATTAAATACTTATAGTTTTCTAGTTCATTCTGTTTGCTATTAATTCATTTTTTGAGCTAAATGACTCTGAAATTGGAAAGCATTTCAAAATGAATTCTGAAAAGGTTGAAAGTTGGCATGGTCTCATCATTTCACCCACATAGCATGTTCCAAAAAGTAGAGAGGGTTACGACAAAAACTTGATGCACTTCGTGTACAAAATGGATAATCACTTTCGAAGTATCAAAGTTTCGAACCATAAGACATGAAAGCATTTCAAATGAACTCTAAAAAAGTTGAAAGTTGGGATGGTATCATAATTTCACCCACATAGCATTTGCTTATTGCGGGAGAAAGTCTTCACTTTTTCTTCGCTTGTGTCATTTGCTTATTGCGCCGTAACCATGGATAATCTTCATTGTTTATCAGGATGCTTGGGTCAGCCTTGACATTGAAGGGAGGAATTTCATGAAACTTTTCATAATCTTCAGACATGTCTGTCTTGCCGTCCACTCCCAGGATGTCCCTTTTTCCTGAAAGAACTATGTGGCGCTTTGGCTCATCATATGATGTATTCGCTTCCTTATCTTTTCTTTTTCTCGGTTTGGTAGACATGTCCTTCACATAGATAACCTGTGCCACATCATTGGCTAGGACGAACGGTTCGTCAGTGTACCCAAGATTTTTCAGATCCACTGTTGTCATTCCGTACTGTGGGTCTACCTGTACCCCGCCGCCTAATAGATTGACCCATTTGCACTTAAACAAAGGGACCTTAAAATCAGGTCCGTAGTCAAGTTCCCATATGTCCACTATGTAACCATAATATGTGTCCTTTCCGCTCTCGGTTGCTGCATCAAAGCGGACACCGCTGTTTTGGTTGGTGCTCTTTTGATCTTGGGCGATCGTGTAAAATGTATTCCCATTTATCTCGTATCCTTTGTAAGTCAATACAGTCAAAGATGGTCCCCTGGACAACAAGTACAACTCATCACAAACAGTGTTGTCACCTCTAAGACGTGTTTCCAACCAACTGCTGAAAGTCCTGATGTGTTCACATGTAATCCAGTCGTCGCACTGCTCCGGGTGTTTGGAGCGCAGACTGTTCTTGTGTTCATCGACATACGGGGTCACCAAGGTAGAGTTCTGTAGAACTGTGTAGTGTGCTTGAGACCAAGAATATCCGTCCTTGCATATTATTGAGTCTCTTCCCAGAGTGCCTTTTCCAGTCAGTCTCCCCTCATACCGCGATTTAGGGAGACCTATCTTGTTAAGGCCAGGAATGAAGTCAACACAAAACCCGATAACATCCTCTGTTTGATGGCCCATGGAGATGCTTCCTTCTGGCCTAGCGCGGTTACGGACATATTTCTTTAGGACTCCCATGAACCTCTCAAAAGGGAACATATTGTGTAGAAATATGGGCCCCAGGATGACAATCTCGTCGACTAGATGAACTAGGACGTGCGTCATGATATTGAAGAAGGATGGTGGGAACACCAGCTCGAAACTGACAAGACATTGCGCCACATCACTCCTTAGCCTTGGTACGATTTCTGGATCGATCACCTTCTGAGAGATTCCATTGAGGAATGCACATAGCTTCACAATGGCTAATCGAACGTTTTCCGGTAGAAGCCCCCTCAATGCAACCGGAAGCAGTTGTGTCATAATCACGTGGCAGTCATGAGACTTTAGGTTCTGAAACTTTTTCTCTGGCATATTTATTATTCCCTTTATATTCGACGAGAAGCCAGTCGTGACCTTCATACTGAGCAGGCATTCAAAGAAGATTTCTTTCTCTTCTTTCGTAAGAGCGTAGCTGGCAGGACCTTTATACTGCTTCGGAGGCATGCCGTCTTTTTCGTGCAAACGTTGCAGGTCCTCTCGTGCCTCGGGTGTATCTTTTGTCTTCCCATACACGCCCAAGAAGCCTAGCAGGTTCACGCAAAGGTTCTTCGTCACGTGCATCACGTCGATTGAGGAGCGGACCTCTAGGTCTTTCCAGTAGGGTAGGTCCCAAAATATAGATTTCTTCTTCCACATGGGTGCGTGTCCCTCAGCGTCATTCGGAACAGCTAGTCCACCGGGACCCTTTCCAAAGATTACGTAGTGTAAATCATTGACCATAGCAAGCATGTGAACACCGATGCGCATGGCGGGCTTCTTCCGGTGATCTGCCTCGCCTTTGAAATGCTTGCCTTTCTTTCGACATTGATGGTTGGTCGGAAGAAATCGACGATGGCCCAGGTACACATTCTTCCTGCATTTGTCCAGGTATATACTTTCAGTGTCATCTAAACAGTGCGTGCATGCGTGGTATCCTTTGTTTGTCTGTCCTGAAAGGTTACTGAGAGCGGGCCAATCGTTGATGGTCACGAACAGCAACGCCTTAAGGTTAAATTCCTCCTGTCTGTGCTCATCCCACGTACGTACACCGTTTCCATTCCACAGCTGTAATAGTTCTTCAACTAATGGCCTTAGGTACACATCAATTTCGTTGCCGGGTTTCTTAGGGCCTTGGATGAGAACTGGCATCATAATGAACTTCCGCTTCATGCACATCCAAGGAGGAAGGTTATACATACATAGAGTCACGGGCCAGGTGATGTGATTGCTGCTCTTCTCCCCGAAAGGATTAATGCCATCCGCGCTTAAAGCAAACCATACATTCCTTGGGTCCTTTGCAAACTCATCCCAGGACTTTCTCTCGATTTTTCTCCACTGCGACCCGTCAGCGGGTGCTCTCAACTTCCCATCTTTTTTTCGATTCTCACTGTGCCATCGCATCAACTTGGCATGCTCTTCGTTTCTGAACAGACGTTTCAACCATGGTATTATAGGAGCATACCACATCACCTTCGCAGGAACCCTCTTCCTGAGGGGCTCGCCGTCAACATCACCAGGGTCATCTCGTCTGATCTTATACCGCAACGCACCGCATACCGGGCATGCGTTCAGATCCTTGTATGCACCGCGGTAGAGGATGCAGTCATTAGGGCATGCATGTATCTTCTCCACCTCCAATCCTACAGGGCATACGACCTTCTTTGCTGCGTATGTACTGTCGGGCAATTCGTTATCGTTTGGAAGCTTCTTCTTCAATATTTTCAGTAGCTTCTCAAATCCTTTGTCAGCCACAGCATTCTCTGCCTTCCACTGCAGCAATTCCAGTACGGTACCGAGCTTTGTGTTGCCATCTTCGCAATTGGGGTATAACCCTTTTTTGTGATCCTCTAACATGCGATCGAACTTCAGCTTCTCCTTTTGACTAATGCATTGCGTCCTTGCATCGACAATGACCCGGCGGAGATCATCATCATCGGGCACATCGTCTGGTTCCTCTTTATCTTCAGCAGCTTCACCCGTGGCAGCATCATTGGGCACATCGTCTGGTTCCTCTTGATCTTCACCAGCTCCCCCCGTTGCAGCATCACCATATTCAGGGGGCGCATAGTTGTCATCGTACTCTTCTTCTTCGCCGTCTTCCATCATAACCCCTATTTCTCCGTGCCTCGTCCAAACATTATAGTGTGGCATGAAACCCTTGTAAAGCAGGTGGGAGTGAAGGATTTTCCGGTTAGAGTAAGACCTCGTATTCCCACATTCAGTGCATGGACAACACATAAAACCATTCTGCTTGTTTGCCTCAGCCGCATCGAGAAACTCATGCACGCCCTTAATGTACTCGCGGGTGTGTCTGTCACCGTACATCCATTGCCGGTTCATCTGCGTGCATTATATATAATTAAGTGTCCAAATTAATAGAAGTTCATCATCACATTATAACCAAAGTGCATACATAGTTCTCATCTAACAACATATAGCTCTCCAGAGCATCTAATTAATTAAACCATACATTGAAACTATGTAAAACATTTCAATGCGAAAACAAATGCGATCATAATCGCAACCAAGGTAACAATTGATCCAACGGCATAATGATACCAAGCCTCGGTATGAATGGCATATTTTCTAATCTTTCTAATCTTCAAGCGCATTGCATCCATCTTGATCTTGTGATCATCGACGACATCCGCAACATGCAACTCCAATATCATCTTCTCCTCCTCAATTTTTTTTATTTTTTCCTTCAACAAATTGTTTTCTTCTTCAACTAAATTTAACCTCTCGACAATAGAGTCGGTTGGCATTTCCGATTCACATACATCCTAGATAAATAAAATCTATGTCACGTTGGTCGGCATAATTTTCATAAACAATAAATGAACCAATAGTTATGAAGATAATATACATACCAAATCCGAATCATAGACAGGACGAGGGCCGACGGGGGCGGATACCAAAACCATCGCACTATATAAGATGCAATAATAAATGTAAGAAAATGATACAAGTATCTATCTAAACAGACAAGTAAGAATATTTTTCCTTTCAGAAAGAAGATAAGAACAAGAGGCTCACCACGGTGGTGTCGGTGATGAGATCAGCGCGGGTGATCGACGGCGGTGAAGACGGGGACGGGGCGTGACGGATCGCTAAATCTAGACAAATCTCGAGGAAAATGGAGCTTGGAGGTCGAGCTTCGAGAGGAGAAAGTTTAAGTAGTGTGGCTCGGGCATTCCATCGAACACCTCATGTGCATAGGAGGTGAGCTAGAGCACCACAAACCCCTCCCCTCGCCGGCCAGAGAAAAACAGAGCACTGGAGTGCTCTGCTCGCGGGCGAGGGTATATATAGGCACCTCATTGGTCCCGGTTTGTGGCAAGAACCGGGACTAAAGGGGAGCCTTTGGTCCCGGTTCAGGCCACCAACCGGGACCAATGGTGGTGGGCCAGGAGCGAGGCCCATTGGTCCCAGTTCGTTCCACCAACCGGGACCAAAAGGTCCAGACGAACCGGGACCAATGGCCCACGTGGCCCGGCCGGCCCCCTGGGCTCACGAACCGGGACCAATGCCCACATTAGTCCCGGTTCTACACTGAACCGGGACTAATGGGCTGAGCCGGCCTGGACCATAGCCCTGTTTTCTACTAGTGCATCTGATTGTGGTAGGTCATCCGATATATATGAACACTTGGAGCAAAGTCCCCTTCGTATAGACCTGATGCGGTTGTTCCCCATTCCAGTTGCCGGCTGGCGGCGGCACAGTTCGTGAGGGGGGTCACACCGCTCTGTACAGAACCAAAAAATAATGTATGTATGCTTATTAACACATACTGTATGTAAGTTAGTTAAATAATAATAATAAAGAAAACAGTGAAGAAAAAGAAAAAAAACTATATGTATGCTTATTAACACATACTATATGCTTATTAACATACTATATGCTTATTAACACATACTATATGTATGCTTATTAACACAATCTATATATATGCTTATTAACACATACTGTATGCTTAATAATAATAATAATACTATATGGGAAAAAGAAAAAAAGAAAAAAAAAACTATGCCGACGGCAAACTGCGGCCAGGGCAGATGGACAGCGCCACGGATCGATGACGTGTCAGCTATGCCGACGGCTGCCGTCGGCATAGGTCCTGGTCGGTGCGCTCTGGATCGGTGACGTGTCACCCGTATCTATGCCGACGGCCACCCGTCACGGCCGTCGGCATAGATTTGACGTCGTTAGCCGGCCGTGATGAGTGTTGTCGGCGGGCCCGCATCTATGCCGATGGCCTATATATGCCGACGGCAGCTGTAGGCGTAGTCTGGGATAAGCCGACGGCTGTTATGTGCCGACGGCTGCTGTCGGCGTAGACGGGGATAGCCCGACGGCCATTGTACGCCGACGGCCAGGACCTAGCTGTCGGCATAGCTCGGGTTAGGCCGACGGTGGCCGTCGGCATACATTTGGCTGTCGGCTTAGAGCCCTGTTCCGGTAGTGAAGGGACTACATGTTGCAGGTGGAGTCATATGGAGTCTTTGGAGTAGCAGCGGTGCTCATGAGATAAGCTCAAGTCCAATGTACATGGAAGTTTGACGCATGGACGAATTCAAGATGGTGGAGAATATTCGCCAAGGTGGAGTTTGTTAATGTTGTGTCGAATATTGTGTACAGGGTAGGTTACAGTTGGATTATGAGTTGTATTGTGTTTACATAGGATGTGGAGTCGTGTCCTAGTAGGACACCTGTATCCTAGGCCTCTCTTATATAGCTGGGGTAGACACACGATGTAACCTATGCCAACATAATAGCACAGGCGTGCAAGGGGGAGCCGGCGGCATGTGCCGGCGCCCGGGTGGCCGGGGTGCGGTATTGTGACGGTGTCATGGGAAGGAGCGCTCGTAGTCAGGCCCCGGGGATGTAGTCATGATGATGAACCTCGTTAACAAATCTCGATGTCGTGTTTGTGTGATTGCTTGATCCTCGGTAGATCGACGGTGGCCTCGGAATTATTCTAACACGCAGGAAGAATTCAAGTCAGCTGAGACAACCTCTAAAAAGTAGCATTATTAGTTTACCTATGTGCGCTCCTGCAGGCATCCTTAAAACTGATATTTGTTTGGTGCTCTAAACTATAGAGGTAGAAGTGAGTGTGCTAAAAATATCTAATTAAGGTAGACAGTTGAGTTTTTCATTTGGTCCGCTGCGTGATGATAATAAATCTATATGGCTGTGTGCATCCTGTGATGCGGAGGCCGGGATAATCCCCATTTCGATTTTTTTACAAATAATTGATGCACTAGCACCTTCTCAGAATTTTCTTGGCATAACATACATAGTACAATTTGTCCCCACAGATAATCTTTCTGGTTATGCGATCTCTGGTTTTCAGTTTGTCCTGGAGCAGTATCCAACATAAAAAAATTAAGTTATACAGTAAAACAAAAAATATGAAACTGATAATTTACCAGGTCCATGTGCCGCGCCTCCCACCTAGTACGTCATAGAACAAGTGACAGATAGAAAACAATGTCTTGCTTATTCCTGCTGAACCAGTCTTCACCAGCAGATGCTCTTCCTTATTCTAGTACGTTGGAAAATGATGCAGGCCCCGGGGTTTGAACATTATTTGGTTGGAGTCGTCTGTGATGATGGTACAAACAATTGTTTGCATATGCAAGTTGCAGGATCAACTCAAACTTAATTAAGAAAATTATAGAAGTATTCAACATAGTCGGAAAGAAAGCTCAGCTCTCGGAACTGTCAAAAAAAAAACTCAGCTCATGGATTCCTTGATATTATCTCCAGTTGTTTCTGGCCTCTGTCCAACAACCAGACAGGGAACGCACACGTTGATATTATCTCCATTTGATTCCATCGTCTCTCCATCCCATAGCAGCCTTTCGGTGCGAGGGACCTGCACAGGGGGACGACGGAACGAGCAGCAGTATCATTGCTCTTTCACCAATTTGGACAAGTTCAATTCTTGGAGTTGTTGAGGAGCTGCATTCTCTGTACTTGTTTTGCTCTTCTTCGGTTGTTCTACATGTTTTTCTTCCCTGAGCTATTACAAGCTAAGCTATCGTGGAACTAAGAAATGATGTAAAATAAAAGGAGGATCGATACAAGGTTCTTCATGTTCTGTCAGTGCTTAACCTTTGTTCCCTTATTCCTCAATATGCTGCAGTTTCTTATTCCTCCGATCTGCAAGATCATGGCAGAGTCGCTGCTTCTCCCTCTAGTGCGCGGTGTGGCCGGCAAGGCTGCAGATGCACTCATCGAGACGGTCACTCGCATGTGTGGCCTCGACGACGACCGCCGAACACTCGAGCGCCATCTGCTAGCCGTCGAGTGCAAACTGGCCAACGCCGAGGAGAGGAGCGACACAAATGGCTACGTCAAGAGCTGGATGAAGGAGCTCAAGTCTGTTGCATACGAGGCTGATGATGTGCTTGACGACTTTCAATACGAGGCGCTGCGCCGCCAATCTAAGATCGGTGGGTCCACTTCCCGTAAGTTACTTGGCTACATCACGCGGCATAGCCCGTTGCTCTTCCGTTTTGAAATGAGCAGGAAACTAAAGAGTGTCCTCAAGAAGATCAATAAATTGGTTGAGGAGATGAACAAATTCGGACTGGAGAATTCTGTCCATAGGGAGAAGCGGCAAAATCCTTGCCGGCAGACGCACTCAAAACTAGATGAATGTACCAAATTTTTTTGGAAGAGATGATGATAAGATGGTTGTGGTGAAGCAATTACTGGACCAGAAAGATCAGCAGAAGGTGTAGGTGTTGCCCATCTTTGGGATGGGTGGTCTTGGCAAGACCACTCTTGCTAAGATGGTGTACAATGACCAACGGGTCCAGGAACATTTTCAGTTGAAGATGTGGCACTCCGTGTCAGACAACTTTGATGCCATTGCTCTTTTGAAATCCATCATTGAGTTGGTTGTAAATAAAAGAGGCGACATGCCTGATGCCATTGAGTTGTTGCGAAAGCAACTTGAGGAAGTCATTGGTCAGAACAGATTCTTACTTGTTCTCGATGATGTATGGAAATATGGAATGAAGAGAAGAGAATATGGGAGGATGAACTGAAGCGACTATTGTGTTCTGTTGGTGGACAAGGAAGTGTTATAGTGGTGACATGTCGAAGCAAACAAGTAGCCTCTATAATGTGCACCGTTAAGCCCCATCAGCTCGTATTTCTGACTGAAGAAGATTCTTGGGAATTGTTTTCAAACAAAGCATTTAGGAATAGTTTAGAGCAGCAAGCAGAGTTAGTTACCATCGGAAGGCGTATTGTCAGTAAATGTGGGGGGTTGCCTCTTGCTCTCAAGATAATGGGTGGATTGCTGGGTTCGAAGCAAAAGGTACATGAATGGAAGGCCATCGAAGAAAGTAACATCGGGGATAATGATGGAGGAAAATATGAGATCATGCCCATACTGAATTTAAGCTACAAACACCTGCCATTTGAAATGAAGCAATGTTTTGCATTCTGTGCAGTTTTCTCCAAGGATTATGAGATGGAAAAGGATAGGTTAATCCAACTATGGATGGCAAATGGCTATATTCAAGAAGAGGGAACAATGGATTTAACACAGAAAGGAGAATTCATTTTTGATGAGCTGGTTTCGAGGTCCTTCCTCCAAGATAAGAAAGTGGCAGTAAAATCTGCTATCTATCTTTCCTTTGGGCATAAAACACAATATGAGACAATAGTATGTAAAATGCATGACTTAATGCATGATGTAGCAAAAGATGTCACAAATGAATGTGCAAGTATAGAAGAACTGGCTCAGCAAAAGGCATCATTACAAGATGTTTATCACATGCAAATGTCGAAGGCTGAATTGGAACAAACCAGTGTGTTATGCAAAGGAAGAACATACCTCCGCACTTTGTTAGTTCCTTCAGAATCATTCGAGGATCAGTATTAGTTTTTGACCAGATTAGAAAAGGATTTTATTGAGTTGCTACACGTATCATCATCACTAAGAGCATTGCACTGCTCCCCTTCTTCAATTGTCATTTGCAAGGCCATAAATGCAAAACAGTTACGGTATCTTGACCTCTCTGGGTCCGACGTTGTTCAGTTGCCAGATTCAATATGTGTGTTGTATAACTTGCAAACATTGAG